>NW_026729107.1:0-199152 GCF_030272615.1 Cryptomeria japonica
CATATACAAGAAAGTTTTTATTGAGGCTATAGATGATCTTCCTAATGATTTGTATTTGAGGTTAGAGGCTAAAAGAATGTCAGTAATGGAATTAGACAAGAAATTAAAATTAGAGGCTCTACTTGATGTGCATCCTGTTAACTCCAAACAGGAAATTGATGACTTAATATCAGAGGCAAATAGAATAGTTTTTGTGAGTGGTCACCAGTAGGTTAGCCTTATGGTAGGTAGAGTAAAGGAAATTGTAGATGAAATGACAGACAAATGGGATATATTTTTTGTGGAAAAAGAGAAGAAAGAAGAAAAGGATAGATTGAAAATGGATGTCTTTTGCAAAGGTATATGAGAAGGATAAAGGTAAAGGTAAAAATGGTAGTGTACCTGATATAATAGTCAAGGATAACCTTCATCCACTGGCACATGACACCTCACCAATAACTGTAGAGGTGCCAGTACAAACTAACATTCAACCGGAAGAGAAGGCAGAGGAAATGACAAAAGATGACACTAATCCGGAGTCTAAAATTCTTTTTACCATGAATGTGGACACTCAGGATTTCAACATTGTCATGGATAAGGAAACTGTAGAGGTTAAGACAACTAATGCTAGAAATATTGAGATCTCTGAGTCACTAGTCAACACTATTGACTATCAGTAGAATATTGAGGAAACAACTAAAGTTAAGAAACCAGATACCACCCCTGATGTTACTCAGCTTAACATTGAGAAACTGGTAGAAGAACAAGAGGAAGCACAAAATGAAATCGAAATAGGACAAGAATAGAGTGTAGCTAAACTGGTAGTCAGCAAGGTAGAAAGAAAGGATGACAGTAAGGTTGAAAACGAAATTGAAAAATAGAGTGAGAAAAAGGAAGATACAGTGAATACAGGAAAGGTCAATGATGGAAACAAGACAGGTGAAGTGGTTAATGTGCGGACATCCGAAGATGATAAGAAACCTACTACAAAACATCACACTCCACCTAGCACTTCCACCATGGATTACAGACCTACTAATCTAACAGATGTACTTTGGGATTCCATAAAGATGATCACAAATTGCAATGCCTTAGCATTTAAGGCCATTGATGATACCTTACCTATTTTGAAAATGATTGCACCGGCATGTAAAATTGATCATATTGATGGATCTTTAGGTAAATTGGACACATTTTCCAAATTCATTGCTTCAAATATTCTAACTGTGGATAAAATAAATGAAGAGACTGTTAAGGAAAGGGCAAATAAGGGAAAAGTGAATTGTTTGATTATACTATCAAGGACTGCACTGAGCATATTGATTCCTTATTACTAGTACTTAATTCCACCATTTTGGAATATAAAGAATTGTATAAGGAAGCTTGTAGGCCTCACAACTTGATAGAAGACATTGATAAGGAGATAAGGAAAACACAAAAGGAGATTGATGATGTAGTAGATAACATGATAGGTTCTTTGGAGCTTACTTCTGTTTTGGATCAAGAAATGGTAGTTTTTGAAGAAAAGATTGAAAAATTAGAAAAAGAAAAAGCAAGGATAAGAATGAAGGCCCGAGAGCTGAAAAACAAACTTGGTTCAAGATTGGACAACCTTCTAACTCAGCAGATTGAGCCGTCTAAAGAAAAATTCAAGGAGAAAGATCATCGGAGCATCAAATACATTATCTGACCGGTGTGATCCCACAGACTGAAACCATTATTTTTGATAGCACCAAATTCATGTAGAGTCTTAATCTGATTTTGGCGGATATCTTTCAGATTGCACATAACCTGATATAGGATATGAGGTAGAATTTTGAATTATTTGATACTTTTTGACATCCTTTGTCATTGATGTCGAAGGGGGAGTACTAGTATGGGAGAAAAATGTACAGATGAGATCATTTGCTCAAGGTGAGCACTCCTATCTTTGGATCAATTTTGGACTTCATTTTTGGATATCTGTTTTTGGATTTTTCTCATGAGTGTTGCCATCAATGCCAAAGGGGGAGATTGTTGGCATTATACACTTAGATAAGAATAGTTGATGTTGTCATTGATGGCAACCAACTGGTAACATGGTTCAGAGGTTGTAGCAGCAGTAGACATCATCTACCGGCATTGGTAGGCACTACAAAGATTATTCTCACCGGCATCCATTCTACACTGACAGAAGATCTTACCGACACCCCAACCGACATGGAAATTATATTGTTTTGTATTGTAATATTATTTGTATAGCCAATATGATGTATTGTAAAGACTCATATATGTATGAGATCTTATAGGTCATTTTGTAAGTAAGTATGGTATGTAAGAAAAGTAAGGATATGTAATTAGGTAATGAATATGAGAGGGAATATCTGTATACGCATTTTGATGTAATAATTTTATGAGCGAATAAGAGCAGAGTAGAGTGAAGCAAGGTTTATGGCAGAGATATTTGGCAGAGCTTAAATCGGTATTGAATCCAACATTGCAGATGCTATTTTGAGTAGTACATTGTCATTGGATTTAATTATCCAATTTTGTAGTCAGTGTGACTCCTTTTTGTGACTAAGCAATGAGCTCTAGGCTATTGGCCTTCCTGCATGCGCAGGCCCCTATTGTATAAGTAATATTTATTCATATTGGCGAGTGAGTAAATATTATGGGTCATAAATCCCACCAAGGTTTTTCCCCTACCGGGTTTCCATGCCAAAAATATCTGTGTTATGGTGTGCATTGATGGTTATACTGTTATTTCTCTTTATTGTTTTATTGCTTGTTTATTGGTATATTAATTTGGGTTGGAAAGTTACAAACAAGTTTAAATCTTTCATCCACCAGTTAGACACTAATTCACCCCCACTTCTTAGTGTCTTTGGGACTGATCAAGTATCTAACAAAAATAACATTCAAATGTTTTCACGTGGGTTGTGCCATGTTACCTCATTCATGTAGACTCGTCATTGATAATCGCCATAACAAAAATCAGTACCGGTTTGATGATATCTTCACTGGTCCTTAAACCCTACTAAAATATTAACAAAACTTCATTAGAAATTTGAAACACGTCTTCTGGTAATCATCACAACATGCGATTTTGGTCAGATACTCCATCCCATGATAAAATTTCACCATTCAAACCTCAATGCACTAAACATTACTAATCACCTAATTCAAGCAAAACATTTCAATTTTACCGGTTAAAGTCCTATTTCATAGACTCTATTTATTTGTGGGTATACCCTATCTCAGGTAAACCAAATCACTTAGATGACAAAACCAAATCACTTAGATGACAAACTAAACATCAGAAAATATCAGTGATCATCATCAAACATCATTTCACATCAGTTGCCATCAATGAAAATTTTGATCATGTCATCTAACAAAATAATCTCAGTCTTCTATCATCTACTAGTATAGTCATTATCCTTCAACTGCATCACCTGCATTAACTCGTCTGCATTACTTATTCCAAATGCCAACACACCATTGATGCTGTGATTCTATTGTGTTGGGATTGGGAATCTTTCCTAGTTTCCCTATGGCTCTGCATCAAGACCCTTCTCAAACCTGGTATTAGACGCTGCAGTATTTCTTCATCTGACTCATTAGGTAGAGCTAAGTTTGTTACCCTTGGTAAAAGTATTGACCAAATCCAAGGATTAGGCTCCTTGGTAGGTGGTAATCTAGTTTATGTTAGCATATTTTCTTGTGAAATTGTTTCAGGTACCCTATTGTTAGGTGATGTCACATTAGTTTCTTGTAAACGATGTCTAAGATCTTCACCATCTGATATTGTACAAGGGTATGTTGCTTCTTTCTCACTTCTATGAGATGGAGGAAATACCCGTGTTGATAACCGATTCTGAGGTATATGCTAGTCTTGGCTTATTCAATATAACTAGTGTTTTTTGTCTTGCCTCTGTTATGTTTATGACATGTTTATACCCTAACCCTTGACTCTTTGTGTTTTCTTGAGGTAAAATGGGTTCTAGTCTTCCCTATTTCTATAGTCCCAAGCTTGTGGTACCATCATACCCATGTTTCTGTAGCATTTTCAAACAATTGCCATAATGATCCAAGGGTAAGTGGGCTATTTTCATTTCAACTTTTTCCTTATATAGCCAGTGAATGACATCTTCCTCTAGGGATTCTTCTTGTAAGTCTCCCCATCTAATGAATCAACATGAATCAGAGTATTTGATTATCTCCTTTCCTTTATCTCATTTTATCTAAGTAGTCTGAGTCTTCCCAAAAGATCTAGGAGAAAGAGCTAATTGTCTGATATTTGATGTACTAGAGATAGAATATTCCCCACCCGACATCTTTAATTTGTAAAGAAGGTGTCATGGGTATATCTTTTGTGCTTCTATAATTGTTAATGAATCCATTTGTGTGGTAAGCGGTGCTGCTTGATTAATTGGAACTTGATTGTTTGTGCTTTCTCTTAAAGTATTGCAATGTTGAAAGTGGCTAGGATCACCATGCATAGCTATTTCTACTCCATTGACTCAGAATTTGATGCATTGATGAAAAGTAGAAGGCACCTCCTACATGGAATGCATCCATGGGTGTTTTAGTAGCATGTTGTATCCAAATTCTTTGTCCAACACGTAGAATCTGATATCTATAGTAATTGGTCCAATTTGTACTGGTAATGTGACCACTCCTTCGAAAGGACATTCCTCATCATCATACGCCTTGATGTTGATTTTCTTAGTTTGGTCTATGTGAAAATGGGAGTAACCCAATTCATTGATAAACTTAAGGGTACATATATTTAGTCCTGCCCCTCCATCTATTCAACACTCTTCTTATTCTCTTGTTATGAACATAGGCTTCTAGATGTAAAGGATCATTGTGCCTGATCCTATCTGTGGGTATGTCTTTCTTTGTGAAGGCCACCTTAGATGATGAAGTAATAGTACCCACTGTTTCTTGTAATACAATTTCATCCATGTCTCTAGATACAATTAAGTCTTGCAATGTTTTGTCTATAATATCTCTATGAGTCGGTGAAATTATGAGTAACTCAAAGAGTGAGATTTGAGTGGGAGTCTTCTTTAGTTGATCCACAACATTAAAGTTGCTTGCTTGATGAGGTTCTTGAGGAGGTAATCCTTGCAATGTGACTTTGGATCTATGGGTTACCACTGCACAATCTTTGTTTCTAGGGTTAATGGAGATGGTTGCCACCATTGCCTCCATTTCACTATTTATATTGATTGTATAATTATATGCAACCTTGGTGTAGTTGGCCATATTGTCCTATCCTTTTGATATAGAGGCTTGTCCTTGATTATGTTTCACAAAAGGATCTTTATATATAGTATGCATCTAATTTGTTGATCCTTTAACTGCATCTATTGTTACATCACCTTGATCTATAAGGTCTTGAATGAGATTCTTGAGCTTGTAACAACTAGATGTTTTGTGTCCTTTGGAACGATGATAGTCATATAAATCATGGTCATTCCACCAGGCTAGTTCGAATGGGCCTAGTTCATATGGTCTTGCTTCTGGAAAGGTGATCATATTTGTTTGTATCCACTTCTTTAAAGAAGCATCAATAGGTTCCCCCAAAGGTGTGAAATTTATTTTTGGTGCCATATTACTTAGAGGTCTAACTACATTAGATTGCACTACATTGGTGTTGGGCGAAGTTGCATTATTTTTTGGTGATTGATTCACATTTGTTGTAGGGAAATTGTTTGGTCCTTCTAATGATATTGTAGGTTGAGCTCTATTGACCACTCTTGCATCAACCACTCCATCATTTGTAACATTCTTGTTCTTAGACCAAAACATTAGCTTTTCATTGCTTGTATTCATGGCTAGCCCATTATCCTTGTGATGTTTTAGTATTCCTTTTTCTAAAAAGACTTTCTCACACTTTATGCCTTTTTTGTGATTCCTTTCAAAATTCTTATACACTGTATTTGCAATGGATATTTGAGTTGAGAGACAAGATTCTTAGTAAAAATACCTACTTCATCAACTTCAAGAATGTGACTGAGACATATATGGTATAGAGCTCTCCATCTTTGTAAGAATGTAGAAAATGTATCACCTCCCTTTTTTCTAGTTGCACATAAATCCACTAGGGTAACTGGATTGTCTATATTGAATGAAAATTTTGTGATGAATAGATCAACCAATTATACTCATGAAGTAAATCTTAGGTGGTAAATGTAAAAATGATTAGGATAACTGGTGAACAACTGAGAGGGGGGGTGAATCAATTGTTAATAGATTATAACATTTAATCCACTTAATAACCTTTAACAAGATTAAGTATCGGTAGCGCAAAAATAGATACCGGTAAATAAAGCAACTTAACAATTAAATAGATAATCAATGTAAAGCAACCATACCACATAACACCATGATTTGTATATGGAAAATCCAAAAAGGGAAAAACCATAGTGGGAAGCCTACCCATAGTCAGATGATACTTCTACAGAAAGTATGTGATAGAATGAGGGGCCTACACATGTAGGATGACACACTGCCTAGAGCATACTGCTCATTACAAAAGAGTCTCACTGACTACAAAGAGGCAACAATCATCTCAAGTTAAATGGACAGTAATCCAATGCCAGAGATAGCATCCACCATGCCTGATTATAGTCCTGGTTAAGCTCAATACCAGAGGCCTTTGACCTCTTCCTTAATCCCAATTCGATCACCTACAATCGAACAAATCTCCTTCGCATATGATATTACATTTCAGGACCACAAACATTTATTCCATTCCCATACCACGATCTACAATGAGATCTTACATCATTTTATACAAACCCTAAGGCCTAAACCAATTAGGTCGGCTACCTACAAGATATTACAATAAGATCATTACATAATTTTATAATATAATGATATGCCATGTCAGATTAAGACCAAAACAACAATAACAAATCCATAAATCATCCTAAAACATCTCTATAATGTGTAGAGTACACGTTAGCATGATATTGGTCCATAACCTAGATAGGCACTGGACCAATTCTGGGTCCACCATGACAAAGCAATGTCTTCAAGCATTTGAAGCATGATCAAAGAACATCTTCAACATCCTGACATCCATCTAGAAGCTGCACTTACACCAATTATGCATCCTATCAAGATTCCTTAGTGAGAGCTCCGTCAGTAGAGCCTTAAACCAATGCTGGTAAGTGTTTACCAGAGTGTATGATAGCATCTACTTACAAAGTTAATCCTTTCTGACCAAGACATTCTCTAGAAGCACGTACCACATGTAACCAATCACATTCCATAGATCCAAACATGTCGAAAGTGTCCAACAGATAGTCTCTTCTGTCGGTAACACAAGATCTTCTACCAATAACCAAAACCTGTCTGCGAGTAACCAACCATAATAGTTAGTGTTGACATCAATGAAAAAATATCAATGCAACACATAATCAATTCATCCATAATGCAAATAATCTCCCCCTTTGGCATTAATGGCAATACTAGATGTGAAAAACATCTAAGTACCAAGAAATGCCAAATAAGTCTCCCCCTGTGGAAGACAACCAACAATCTCTTGAATATCAGTATCTCTCCCCCTATGAATGATATCTTTGTAAAGTTCTGCATTTATTTTTCAAATCACTATCACTCCCCTTTGACATGAATGCCATAAATATGACAAAAATATCAAAGCAATAGTGTAAACCTATGAATCTCAAAGCTAACTACTCCCCCTGAGTACTAGAACCACTTATCAATGCTGGAATGAATAATCTCTGATAATGCATGCCAGATTGATGACAAAATGCATCAATCAATTATCAAAAACCCCTAACCTATCTCTCAAATAGTCAAATGATTCTTTACATGGCAGTTTAGTGAATATATCTGCAATCTATTCTTTACTGTTCACATAAACCAATTTGACTTCCTTTGCTTCTATCTTGTCCTTCAGAAAGTTATACTTTATTGATATATGGATAGTCTTAGAGTGAAATACTAGATTCTTAGACATGTCAATAGCTGTAGAGTTATCATACTAGATAACTACCGGTTCACTACAATTTACCCTGATATCCTTCAAAATTTGCTTCATCCACAAGACTTGAGTGCAATTAGTTGCTGTTGCAACATACTCAACTTCTACACTAGATAAAGAAATGCATGAATGTTTTTCGCTGATCCATGAAACCAGTTTATTTCTAAGAAAGAAATCTCCACTAGAAGTGCTCTTCTTGTCATCAGTATCTCCTGCCCATTCTAAGTCAGTATATGCACATAAAGTAAAATCATCATTTTTAGAATACCATAAACCATATTCTATTGTTCCTTGCAAATATCAAAATATTCTCTTTACTACACATTCATGATTTTGTTTAGGATTAATTTGATATCTTGAAAGAATACTTGCTGCATTCATAATATTCGGTCTCATCTGAGTTAGATATAATAGACCACTAATCATAGACTTATACCTTGTTAGATTTACTAGTGTAGAAGTATCCTTGATAGATAATTTCTCACTTGTCACCATAGGAGTACTTATCAGTTTTGAATTATCTATACCAAACTTCCTCAACAATTTCTTCAGATACTTAGTTTGATAGATAAGAATGCCTTTGTCAGTTTGAGTAATCTGCAAACCTAAGAAAAATATCATCTCACCAATCATGGACATTTCAAGTTCATTCTTCATGTTGTTAGCAAATTCCATGCACAATTTATCTTCTCCTCCAAAAATCATATCATCAACAAATACTTCAATAATCAGAAGAGATTATCAGTGATCTTATAATATAAATTACTATCAACACTACCTTTAGTAATGTATATGGTGAAAATGGATAACAACAATAATAACAATATTGAAAGACTAAATAGATTCAACCACAAAACCCTAGCCTAACAACAACAAAGATCCACCATAACATATGAAGATTACCTAAGACAATGCAAATCAAATTAAATCATAAAGATTATACCATCACATGTCCAATAGGGTTTGGATCTCCATTCTTCCTATCTCCATTGATCTTTCTTGATATATTTGCTCTCAGATTTTATGTGTGCACAAGAGCTCAACAAAGAATGGAAATGTGGTTGCAAGTAGGCTTGATTGCATATGCAAGTTCGAAAGCATAGTTGGGTAGTCAATTGATTAGGATGCATAGATTGATTAGAATGATTGATCAGAATGATTGATTAGTTATGGTTGATAATGAAGGAAGCATCTCCTTATATAGAAGACACTATATGAAATGGAGGGATAAGATTGAGAGGTGTAAAAGAGGTCAGCTATGATTAGAGGGTAGGTAAAGAAAATAATAAAATAATGAAAGGGGTAGGTAGTGTATGAATTAAGAGATGAATGACATGTGTCATGGGTAGAAAAGGTTAATGAATTAATTAAATAAATAAAGATTTATTTAATTAATAGAAGAATTAGGCTAAAGATAATTAAATGAATAAAATATTTATTTAATTAGACATGACAATTTTAGGTGTCTACATTTTGCCCCTCTTTGAGACAATGCAACTTGATGCATTGTTTCAAAGAAGATAAGATAAACTAATACAAAGTTGCCCCAAGATGGGAATGATATGCCCCCTCGAGAGATTGGATGAAAATTTCTGAAAGGTTGCAGACAATCTCTCGATAAGAAAGAAAGGCTAGAATGGATTGACCGGATAGGATAGAGTGATAGAGTCATGAGATAATGAAGACTAACTTGGGAAATGAGGGCTAGGACCAGGGCTAGGGTAGTCTATAAGATAGACTACAAGGGAAATACATCCTCATTGTCATCCACACATCCAAGAGATTAGAGTGCAGAGAGAAAGTAGAGCAGTAGCAATCAGCAACGATGGCATTGGTTCACAGATTTGATCGCATTTGCCGATTTCAGAGGCCAGTAGAGGCAGGAGAGCCAGTAAGTACCACAAAACCTCCTTGTACTTTGTTGTAATAAATATTGTCATTAATGCATGTTAGGTAGCGCAATAAATGCACTTTTAGGATAATGTCAAAAATGTTGAAAAACGTGTAGGCATGTTTGCGTTGGTGCCAGGTGTGTTTGTGAAATATGCAAGCGTGTTTATGTCTTTAAGGTCAAATCAGCAGTTCTGTGATGAACATATGCTATTGATTGGATAAGCTGCTGAGAGGACAAACTCAAGCAAGTCCTCTAGGGAAGACTAGAATAGATCAAGGTGCTTTGTGATGAATAGTGTGTACCAAGACAAAGTACTTTGTGATGAACAAGGAGTACTAAAAAAAAGAGCAGCACTTTGTGATGAATAGGGAGTGCAAAAACATGTAGTACTTTGTGATGAACAGGGAGTACAAATATGAGTAACACTTTGTGATGAACAGGGAATGCCACTATGACTGACATGGTTGATTTGCTTTCCTGCAGGAGTATTTGCCTATGCTAGAGTCATGGGAGAGATTCCCATCGACTCAGAGGTTACGACCAGAGCTGACATTCGAGGATTGAGCTGCTATTGAGGGTATGGGTCTGCAATTTATTCTGTATGTACCTAAGTTTTGGGTGAATATGGGATTACTGACTGCACTGGGTGAGAGATGGCACTCAGAGACTTGTACGTTTCATTTGCCGATGGGTGAGATGACAGTCACCTTAGAGGATGTATACAGGATTTTGAGGATATCGATCAATGGGGAATTAGTTCCTTATGATTGAGATGGAGATAGGGATGCGCTGAGATGAGTGTTTCAGGATCCAAGACTAGAGATGACGGTTGGACACGTGGCTTGGGATACCATGACATGGACAGGATTGGCACTACCAGCAGTGCTAGGAGGAGTGATCAGTGGGTTCCTCTGTCCGAATAAGGTGACACGAGGGTTGGCTGTGTAGCCATATGTATTTTGACATCATTGTATCATGACACTTATGATTTTATATATGAGATGATTCATCTTTGCGGTAGCTATATGCATGTGTACCTATGTGATGGGATATTTCATGATGTGATGCTTATGATATGGATGCAAATATATACATAATGAAATGCAATATTTTTTATTTTTTATGTTTTTAATATGTTATGCCAATGCAAATGTGAATGTATGAAATGTAGATGAATATGATAATTTAAATGATGAGATGCATGATGAAATGTAGAATGTGCTGACATGTGTTTTGTGCAGGATGTGATGCAATGATGATATCTATATGTATGTATGAAATGCTTAATATGTGGTAATACAGGTGCAAACTACATGAAATGCAAATATTTTTGGTGTGTCATTATAATCAGTCATGTGATAGCGGGCTACACGGACTTGAGAAGGATGATGGAAGTCAAACAAGAAAGGGGGATGGAAGATAGAAGATATGAAAGTGAAAGAGCTTCTTGTGCATTATCATCATTGAGCTTTAGTATGGCAAAATAGGATATGACAATCGAAGCATATGTTCGACCCAGAAAGTCATTATACCTGTTTGCATGGAGATAAGACAGTCATAAGCAAAGAATGCCCTAGTTCATACTAGACTCATAGTGTCCTCATATCCTTGGACAAGTCATAGTATTACTAAGAGACAATCCATAGATAGTAAAGAAAAATAGGTGACGATACCCCATCCTCACCTTTCTAGTCAAAGACATCCTGGAGATAAAAATCTCTAGTCAGAGACATCCTGAAAAAGCTAAAAGACAAGTCACCAAAAAGATAAAATCAAAAGAAAACCAAGACTCGACACCAACATCCACTGTAGTCCTCAAAATTAGTGTCTCTTGTCACTTGTATAAGTCTTATTCGATTATGGTCACAATGTTTACTTTCACAAAAAGGATAGATAGCACTGAACCATATGTTGTCTGAGTCAGTTGAAAGATTTGATTTGTCGAAGCCCATTGTTGCTATTGTGCCTCATCTAAAACTGACTGAATCCATGAAACTAATATTTTATTGTAGAGAAGATGAAACTTTATTGCAGATTGGTGATGCAAGTGCTACTTTATTGCGGATTGTGCATGGATAGACTAAAGAAAACTAGAAGAAGTTGTACTCAAAACATGTGATGCTCTCAGTTCCACACCCATCACTAGACGTAGGATTTTCCTTAGCCACAGATAGGATCTGATTTATTATGGATGGAAAGGGTGAAAAGGGATGTTTATTATGAATGGTTAACCAATCTTAGGTAGATCAATAACAAACCATGATGGGAATGGGTAAGTTTATTATGAATGGATAGGTTGTGAGTGTGTGCAAAGTGAAGGATGAAAATGGAATCCTAAAGGAGGGAAGAGCAATGTCTCTACACATGGCGCTGGTGACCCGGTTTTCACCATGGTGCGTGCCTAGGGTGCCATCGAAGTGGTTTTCACCATTGGACAAAATGTTTTTCTATTTTTCAATTTTTTTTTGTGTCACAAGGCGCTTGTTTGCCAGGTTTTCACCAAGTAATGATTTTTTTATTTTTATGATTTTTTTTGGTTTTTTTTTTTTTGAATTCTTTTTGAATTTTTGAATTAGGATACTCTAAAGAGCTATGTGTAAAACCTGCAAAGGTGCATGTTGTTGATAGGATCATCCAAAGGTTCACCCTCTATGGTTGAGAGCTAATATGCACCAGATCCATATGTTGTTGTGATGATGTAATGACCAAGCCAGTCTGGTTCGAATTTTCCCTTCTCTCTGTCTTGCTGATTTTTAGGATTTTCTTTGAGAACCAAATCGCCTACCTCAAGTGTGTGAGGCTTTATCTTATGATTGTAGCTACATTGTTCCTTGACTAAATGATATGTTGCTCGAGTGACTATCTTCCTTGATAAATGAATTGAGATAGAATTGCTAGCGTGTGGACTATACAAGCCCATATGCGTGTCACTTGAAGAAGTTTGGGCATCCCTGACAACAAAGTCCCTCGAGGAAGCTCCATTAAAGGTCCATGATGTATCACTAGAAGGGAAAGGATGTGTGGAACAAGTGGATGAGTGATGAAGGCTTATGATTGTGAAAAGAAGTGAAAGTAGGATAGCATGATGGAGACTTAGGATCAACAAGTATGCATTTTGACTTGAAATTTTAGAACTTTTGCCCCCAGTTATTTTGATATTAGGGGAGATCATCTCTTTCTCTTTTTCTTTCATAGGATTTTTATTCTTGACCTTGATTTTTGCAAATTCCAATAGCTTTTGATTTTGATTTGAACTAAAGGACTTCTCTTTATTTTTGACTTTTAGATTTTTCTTTTCAAAACTTGATTTTTGATCCCCAAGGAGTAAGGGCTTTTGTAATTCTTGTTGATCCAAGTCTGGGAGAGGAGTGTAAATGGAATGAGTGGATGAAATGGTAAGGCTATGTGAGCTCTCAAGAGGGCTAGTGATATGGTCAATAGATTCTTCACTGGAACCGCTCTTAGGACTATTGATATCAAGAGTTGCTTGCACCATTGGAGGAGATTTGCATTTAGACTTAGTAGCCACAACACTAGGTGGTTCACACCCAATTCCTTGGCATTAAAATTTTTTTGTAGACTATTCTTGTCAAGTGAATAGCTTAGGAGATAGTGGGAGTTGATCAACATGAAAGATATACTCACCACATCCCATGTCTTTAATCTTGAATTCTTCTTTCAGCTCTGATTGTTTGGATGTAGAATCTTTCAATGATTTTGGATCCACATATGTTGATGATGGAATTGCTTCTTGATTGACTAGAATTGTTATATCTGATCTAGGGCATAGATTGTTGCAATATATGAATGGATTTGGGTCAGCTTTGACAGTCGCTTCAACTGCATTGTGAGGAAACTTGATACATCGATGATATGTAGATGAGACTGCGCTCATCTCATGAATCCATGGACGTCCTAGCAATATGTTGTATGTGAGATCAAGGTCTAGGACTTGACAAACCACATCCTTTGTAACTAGCCCGACTCTGAGAGGTAAGGTGACTGTGCCCTTGGATGAATGCTCTTCATCATCATATGCCTTGATGGTAATTGTGTTTGTAGAATTCATAGCTTTATCAGAATATCCCAATTGTTTAACAGTGCTCAATGTACAAATGTTTAGACTGGCTCCTCCATCTATCAGGACTCATTTTATTCGATGTTTATGTATGAAGGCTTCAATGTGTAGTGGTGCATTATGTGGCTAACTTACGGAGGTGTCATCGGCTTCTGTGAATGTAAGGGAGCATGGAATGGAAAGATATCCCACCATGGCTTGAAAATGGTCCACATTTAGATCAGTGGGGACAACAGTGTCTCTCAAGATTTTGTCAAGAATGGCTTTATGTGTGGGGGATATGCGTAAGAGCTCGAGGAAGGAGATAAGTGAGGGTGTCTTCCCTAACTGTTCTACAAGGTCATACTAAGGTTTGGTTGATGAGGAAGTAGTGCTTTTAGCTAGAGCACCTTGTAAAGTGAATTTACCTCGACGAGTTGTAACATTACATTCAGAGGTAGGTTTGGAAGAATATCCAATGCCTTTTAGGACAATCTTGGGTCTTTGGGTAGAATTCTTAGGCGTTTTGTCCTTGATGATAATGGTAGAGACATAATTGTCCATCAAAATGTGATTGATAGTTGAATCATAGTTATAAGATGCTCTGGTATAGTTGGTCTAGTCATCTGTGGCTGCAGCTTTTCCCTTGTCATGTTTTGGGAATGGTTCCTTAAACATCTCATGTTCTTGATTGGATGAGTGTCCTTCAATCTCAATGTCACCTCTATCAATGAAATCTTGTATGATGTTCTTTAGTCGGTGACAATTTCCTATTTTATGACCCTTGCTCCTATGAAATTCACAATATTCATCATCATTCCACCAATTTGGTTTGACCTTTGGCTCATATGGAGGAAAATCTGGAACTGTTATTACTTTGTTTGCCACTAGCTTCTTGAAGACTAATTCAAGTGGCTCTCCCAATGGGGTATACTTCCTTCGTGATCTAGAAGTTGTTTGAGTATTCACTTGATTGTTTGTAGAGCTTGATCTAGAAAAAATGATTTTTGGTCGTACTATATTGGCATCAACAACACCATCATTGACTCTGTTCTTGTTTTTATTCCAAAATCTTGGCTTGTCTTTTCCTTTAAAGTCATCTTTGTTTTCTTTGAATATCTTAATAACTCCTTGTTCAATTAGGACCTTTTTTGTCACTAAGCCTTTTTCAATGACATCCTTGAAGGTGGACAAACAAGCTTTCCTTATATCATAGCCAATGTCTTTGTTAACATTTTTGGTGAACATCTCCACCATTTGTTTTTGTGGAATTTCACAAGAGCATCTGCTAGCTAGATTTCTCCATCTTTGTAAAAATGATGAAAAAGACTCTCCATCTTTTTGCTTGGTGTTGCACAAAGTAGTGACTGATATGTTTGTCTCTATGTTGTATGAGAAATGTTAGATAAATGCCATAGCTTGATCACCTAAGCTTTGTGGGAATAATCTCATCAAATATGTCTCTTCTGCTACTACCTCAATGCAAGCTATGAAAAACTGTCTTATGTGTGCCTTAGGATCCCCTTTGCCTCTGTATTTATCAAACTTAGGCATCACAAAGTGTGTAGGAAATGGAGGCATTGGAATGCTCTTGTAAAATGGATAAGGACATATGTCCCTCATTGTGTATGTTGGCTTTGGTGTATTTATGTCCTCCATTTTCTTTTGTAAGTCCCTGATTTGTTGTTCCAAATTGCTCTTAGGTGGAGATTGACTTCTTGGACCATACCCCATGCTTGAGGCACAAATTGGAGGAGGAGCATGTTGCATATATGGCAGATATTGATCATACACATGTTCATATGGAGGAGGTCTATAATGATACTGCGTATAAGGACCACTTGGTATAGAGTCATGATGAGGAATGGAATATCTGCTTTGTCCATGTATACCATACTCTATAGGCATGTCATGAGTTTGTTCTAGTGTGTTGCCTCCAAATTTGATGTGGGGTTTCCTTGTGTCCAAATTTTGAACATGCCTTTGAATATCCAATTGCTTTTGCGGTTGACCCTTAGCATTGGTATGTGATTGAGCATATCTTTCTGCATAAGACTTCCATATTAGTCTGTGAAGGTGAGTATCATATGCTTGACCATGTGCGTATGGGACCTCTGGTTTTTGAAACAAAGATGATGGTGATTCAAGCACAAGATGTGGTCCTCTATTGCCTCCACTATTAGGCCTCCTTTGATCCATGTTGGAGTGAGTTTGTTGCAAAGGTCGATTTTCCATTATTTGAGACATGTCAAAATCATGAGGTATCTTGGCTCCACTTTGTGCCATCACTTGTAGAAAATATTGTCTATCTCTCCTCATTATTTCCTCAACCAATCGATTGAAATGGGGATACATAATGGTATCTTCCACTTCTGTTGAATGTACGAAAAAGATGTCCATATTGTCACTGTGTGTATCATTGTTGTTTATAGTGTCCATGTGCTCAACATTTGGAATGTTTCTATAGGCATCCATGTCAAACTCATAGGAACTCATGTTTGTGGACTCTTGAGCCTCTTTAGCTTCTCTCCTAGATTTTTGGGAATTGGTTTCAACCATGAACTAGGTCTTGACCAAGATGTGTGAGACTAAATGAAAATGGAAAGAGTATGGAAGACTAAGAGTTGGATGGAATGTAAATGAATCTGAGGTGTACTTGTAATGTCCAAAGTGTAAGACCAAGTATGTATGTAGTAGAGTAGGTGTGACTTCCAAAGAGATGATAGTTTCTCTTGATGAGGTAAGTTGACCTTGACTCTAAGTAAGACCAAATGAGACCCAAAGGTGGTAACCTTGATGAGGGACCATTTAGCAAAATGTTGTTGTATGTAGTGTGTTGACAAAGTATGATGAGGACAAGCAAGTGACCTTTTGACTCAAGTTTAGACAAATGTGAATGTAATGTAAAGTAATGATGGACTTTGTGAGACCCAAAGATAGGTTCAATGCTAGATGAAAACCTAAAGAGATAGCTTAGGAAGCTCAAAAATTTTAAAGTTGACTGCTTTTGTTTGTTGGACTGTAAATTTTTCCTATTTGTGAAGTTGTTGTGTTGTAACCAAATCTGAATTTTTGACTGTTTTTCATGACAAGAGGACACAATGTTGATGAGGACTCAATGTTTGCAAGTGTTTAGAATCAAAATGACTCAAAAAAAAGTGTTTTGTTTGATGTAAAATTTGTTTTGCATACACTTGAAGACACAAAAGATAGGATGTTTTAATGTTTGGTCTTGAATGTTTGATTGTTCAAAATAAGTCAAGCACAATTCTTATGGCTGGCCAACACAATAGTTGTTGATCCCACATGGAGTTTCCCCTGAGGCTACGCTATTCAGAGTGGATACTTAGATGCTTGACCCCATTGGATCCACCCTCGACACTCACTTCTCGGGGTAGCCAAGCATCAGTCCCCACGAAAACTCCCCATGGCAAACTTTGTATCTCTACTAAGAACCGTATGTGTGTGGGCCGCTACCAGAGGTCCGACCTCCTGCCCCAACAACTAGAAGGATTTTGGCTTCTAAAACAAAAAGGTGCTAGCAAGGGCATTTACTTGTGTGGCCATACATGCGGCACTTTTAGCTCTATAAATACAGAAGGCTCCCAACCGGTAGGGGTTACGCCCTACAACTGATCAAATAAATTTGATCAAATGGGTTTATGGGGAGACATAGTGTCGGTATGAACTAATCAACACACGTTATCAATAGTTTTCACCATGAATATAGTTATTTATAGTGGTTTGGAAGAAGATGGCTTTTCTTTTGCTACCACTTGGGTTGTTCTCTCCTCACTAGTAGTCCTTATGACCACATGGGGAGATAGGCCCTCTAAAGAGTAAACAAAAGAGCCTATTGCTCAACACACAAAAGACAATGGTTCAATTTTAGTGCACCAATTGAAGTGTTTGCTAATCTATGAAAACAAGGCACACAATAAAGATCAAAAGAAAATCCTTGTCAAGGTCCTGCAACAAATATTTGTTAGTAGTTTGGATTGTTTCAAATGATCACCCCTTCCTACAAGCACACAAGTTAGGTAAATTTTAGATCCAAAAGACTTTGTGAAATAGGGGCCTTCAACAATGCATTTTGTTTACCAATTCAAATATCTGATTTATCATAAAAAAATATCACCTGTAAAATTTTAAGAGATTTCCAGAAATGTAAGAAAATCCAAAAAATTTGCTAATTTGCTCCAAAAATCAATTTTTTATGAAAAATCATAAAAAATTCATATAAAATGAAAAATTGATCCAAAAAATCTAAAATTTTCATTGGAGACTCTTGATTGTCTTCCAAACCTGCATAAAAAAAATTCTACAACAAATCCAAGCAATTTGTGAGATATGAGTAAAATAATGCAAAACCCTAATTTTCAAATATCTGATTTTTGAGGAATTATTTTGCATAAAATTTAAAATCAAAAAGAGTAGATCCTGTGTACAATTTTGAGGGATTTCCAAAAATGTAAGAAAATCCAAAAAATTCGCTAATTTTCTCTCAAAATTAATTTTTTATGAAAAATCATATAAAATTCATATAAAATGAAATTATGATCCCAAAAATCTAAAATTTTTAATAAATCCTTCTAATACTTTTTTAGATTTGTACAAAAAATTTTATGCCAAAATTGGAAGCCATTTGTGAGATCTGATCAAAATACAGAAAAACCCTAATTTTTAAAGATCCAATTTTTAGGGAAATATTTTGCATCACAATTAAAATCACAAAGAATAGACCCTATGTATAATTATGAGAGATTTTCAAAAATTTAAGAAAATCCAAAAAATTCACTCATTTGCTCTCAAAAATAATTTTTTATGAAAATTCATAAAAAAATTCATAGAAATTAAAAATATGCTCCAAAAGATCTGAATTGTTTTTTGAGAGTTTCTGATACTATCTTCAACCTACAAAAAAAATTTGGTGTAAAATTTCCAAGCCGTTTGTGAGATATGATCAAATCTCTCCAAGATCTTGATTTTGTGTCCAAAACCCTAGCTGCACAAGGTTATTCTCCAAATTGTTTTACAAAACAGCAATATAGGGTTAGAAAAATTTGCAAAAAATACAGATCTAACAAAAATCCATGTCCCACCGAGTGTGCCAAAATGTTTATGGTGAAAATGGATAACAACAATAATAACAATATTGAAAGACTAAATAGATTCAACCACAAAACCCTAGCCTAACAACAACAAAGATCCACCATAACATATGAAGATTACCTAAGACAATGCAAATCAAATGAAATCATAAAGATTATACCATCACATGTCCAATAGGATTTGGATCTCCATTCTTCCTATCTCCATTGATCTTTCTTGATATATTTGCTCTCAGATTTTATGTGTGCATAAGAGCTCAACAAAGAACAGAAATGTGGTTGCAAGTAGGCTTGATTGCATATGCAAGTTTGAAAGCATAGTTGGGTAGTCAATTGATTAGGATGCATAGATTGATTAGAATGACTGATCAGAATGATTGATTAGTTATGGTTGATAATGAAGGAAGCATCTCCTTATATAGAAGACACTATATGAAATGGAGGGATAAGATTAAGAGGTGTAAAAGAGGTCAGCTATGATTAGAGGGTAGGTAAAGAAAATAATAAAATAATGAAAGGGGTAGGTAGTGTATGAATTAAGAGATGAATGACATGTGTCATGGGTAGAAAAGGTTAATGAATTAATTAAATAAATAAAGATTTATTTAATTAATAGAGGATGTGGGATCAATTAAATAAATAAGATATTTATTTAATTTAAGAAAAGGATAATTTAAATAAATAAGATATTTATTTAATTTAATAAAAGGATAATTTAAATAAATAAATGTATTTATTTAAATGAGAAATAAGGCTAGAAGAGGATAAATGAATTAATTAAATAAATAAAGATTTATTTAACTAATAGAAGAATTAGGCTAAAGATAATTAAATAAATAAAATATTTATTTAATTAGACATGACAATTTTAGGTGTCTACAAGTAAAACCAAGCTTCAAAATATATTTATCCAACCTTGCATACCAAGCTCTAGGAGCCTATTTCAAACCATATAAAGCTTTCTTCAATTTGTAAACCATATCTTTATCATCTGTCAGTGAAAATCCATCAGGTTGTTGAATGTAAATTTCTTCCTCAAGTTTACCATTCAAAAATGCACATTTAACAACCATTTAATAAATCTTATAGTTCTTTTAAGTTGCATAGGCAAGAAATAGTCTAACAACTTCATTTCTAGCTACAGGTGCAAATGTCTCACCATAATCAATTCCTTCCATTTGAGAATATCTTTTACAAACCAATCTATCCTTATTTCTTACAACTTGACCATCCTCATTTAGTTTATTCCTAAAAACCCATTTAGTTCCAATAACATTCTTATTTTTAGGCCAGGGAACTAAAGACCAAGTCTCATTTTTCTCTAACTGATCTAATTCATCTTCCATAGCCTTTAACCAATGTTTATCACTACATACTTCAATAATAGTTGTCAGTTCAACTTGAGAAATAAGACATATCTCTTCATTTGCCAGTTTTCTTCTTGTCATTATTAAGTCCTGGGGACAACTGAGAGGGCGGGGGGGGGGGGGGTGAATCAGTTGTCTTATAATATTAAATCAAAAACCACTTAATCTAATTACTGTTTAATACCAGTGAAACAGTCTATGATACCGGTGAAACAAATTAACTGATTAATGCAATACCGGTAAAGATTAATGCAAGAAACCAAAAGACAAAGTCATCCACAACACATAACACCAATATTTGTACGTGGAAACCCTGTAAGGGGAAAAACCATGGTGGGAAACCTTACCCACAATTAGATGATACTACTACAGATAGTAAGTGTACATAAATGGGGTCTGCACATGCAGAAAGGCTAAGTGCCTAGAGCTCACTGCTCAAACACAAATGGGAGTCACACTGACTACAATTGGATGGTTAAATCCAATAAGAATGTACTGCTTAAGATAGCATCTTCATATGCTGGATTTAGTACAAGTGTAATTTTGATATGCTTTCACAAAACCCTAGCTTTACCTTCAGATGATGTCTTCATGTATAGCTCTACTTAATCTCGCATATACCTTCACACACAACCTTTTTCGCATTCCACATTCGATCTTACATTTAAGATCTTATATTTATACCATAACCTAAGACCAATTATAGTAGGTCGGCTCTACAAGATATTACAATAAAATCATTTTACAAACAATACAATATCCGATGCTATAACCGATTGAACATGTCGGCTTAATGCATTTAAAACATTAGTTAATCATCTTCATAGTATGCCATGCTGATCTGGAAAAGATAAGCATGCCGGTGAAACCCTAGATAACCCTGTACCTATTTGCCGGTAAAAGAAAATATGCAAATATGAATAAGTTGATAAACAACTTTCCAAGATACAATGTCTAAGCAATGTCTTCGACATGACCAAGTATTTTCCATGCCATTCCAAGTGCCGCTGATCATTGTATCCTACTAGTGAACCATATACCGTTGACTATGCATTAGTCACTTGCTTGCCGGTGAATGTTGTTAGATCTCCAATGTGCCAGAGATGATAAGTGTTTAGTAGGTGTTGACATCAATAAGAAAACCATACCAAAATACCAACAATCTCCCCCTTTGGCATTGATGGCAAGACAAGATGGAAAAACCATCAAAGTGCCAAAACAGAAATGCCAAATACCAAAACCAATAATCTCCCAAAAAGATTATTACTGAGTTCAAAAACCAAAATAAACAATCTCTCCCCCTAGGAGTAACATGTATCTTCCTGTGTTTTTCCATACCAATCTCTCCCCCTTTGACATCAAATGCCAAAGTTACAACAAAATACCAAAATACCAACTGATTTCAATATACCAACTACTCCCCCTGAGAAGTAGCTTCCTCATCAAAGCCGGATTAAGAATATATCTTTGTTATTTCTGTCGGTTGATGACAGACATCAATTCTCTAAGTATCTACTAGTGGGGGTATGACCCCAAGCTGTTCTCTTAGATTTTCAAAAGTCTCCTTAAGTAGAGGTTTAGTGAAAATATTTGCAATTTGCTCTTTAGTGTTCACATAAACCAGTTTAACTTGTTTTGCTTCAACATTTTCTTTTAGAAAGTTCGGCTTGATAGAAACATGTTTAGTTTTAGAATGTAGTACTGGATTCTTGGATATATCAATTGCTGCAGTGTTATCACAATAGATAGTTATAGGTTCCTTACAATTCACCTTTATGTTCTTTAACATTTGTTTAAGCCATAATACCTGTGTACAATTTGTTGATGTTGGAACATATTCTGATTCTGCTGTTGATAAAGATGTGCAACTCTGTTTCTTGCTTAACCAAGAAATTAATCTGTTTCCAAGGAAAAATGCTCTGCCAGTGGTGCTTTTCCTGTCATCTACATCTCTTGCCCAATTTGCATCTGTATATGCACATAATTCAAAGTTGTCATCTCTAGGATACCATAAGCCAAGATTTGTAGTGCCTTGTAAGTACTAGAAAATCCTTTTTACTGTTGATTCATGATTTTCCCTAGGATTACTTTGAAATCTTGAAACAATACATACTGCATTCATAATATCTAGTCTTTTTTGTGTTAAATACAGTAAACCTCCTATCATAGATTTGTACCTGGTTGGATTAACAGGTGTTGATTCATCTCTTATTGATAATTTGTCATTTGTAGTCATAGGTGTACTTATCGGTTTTGAGTTTTCCATCCCAAATTTCTTTAGTATCTCTTTTAAGTACTTTGATTGACTCAAGAATATACCATTGTCAGTCTAAGAAATCTGCAATCCTAAAAAGAATTTTACTTCTCCTATCATAGACATTTCAAATTCTTGCTGCATTTTGATAGAGAAATCTTTACATAATCCATCTTCTCCTCCAAAGATTATATCATCAACAAGAACTTCTATAACCAAGATGTCATCATCAGTTACTTTATAGTATAAATTACTGTCTGCATTACCTTTAGAAAAACCAATCTCCAAAAGATACTTATCTAATCTTGCATACCAAGCTCTTGGAGCTTGCTTCAACCCATACAAAGGTTTCTTTAACCTACAAACCATATCTTTGTCTTCTATTAAAGAAAATCCACCAAGTTGTTCAATGTAAACCTCTTCTTCAAGAATTCCATTCAAAAATGCACATTTAATATCCATCCGATATACTTTATAGTTCTTATGAGTTGCAAAAGCCAAAAATAATCTAACTGCCTCAATTCTAGCTACTGGTGCAAAGGTTTCATTGTAATCAATTCCTTCCTTTTGAGAATATCCCTTACACACTAGTCTTTCTTTATTTCTGATTATTTTACCATCTTCATTAAGTTTGTTTCTAAATACCTATTTGGTTCCAATAACATTTTTATCTTTAGGCCGGGGAACTAATGTCCAAGTGTTATTCTTCTCAATTTGCTTTAATTCTTCTTCCATAGCTTTAATCCAAAATTTATCTTCACATGCCTCATTAATTGATGATGGTTCAATTTGAGAAATAAGACATACCTCTTCATTTTCCAATCTTCCTCTTGTCATAACTCCTCTATATTTGTTTCCAATTATCTGATCTTCAGAATGATTCAATCTTACATACTGGGGTGTCTTTGTTTGTTGTTGTTCCTCAGTTACTGTAGAATTTTTAGATGATATCGGTGTAACTGGATCTTCATTCTGTGTCAGTGGGTTCAGCGTGGATTCATTTGAAAGAATCTCTATTGCCGGTTCAAAATCCATATACCTTGAAGTACCTCTGAATTGTTCATCAATCTTTACATTTGTGCTTTCAACAATTTTCTGCAATCTTTTGTTAAAACATCTATATGCTTTGCTCTTAGATGAATAACCAAGAAATATTCATTCATCACTTCTAGGATCAAATTTTCCAATATACTCATCTCTTCTAATATAGCATTTTCTTCCAAAAATTCTGAAATATTTAAGAGTAGGAATAATACCAAACCATAGTTCATGAGGGGTATTACCGGTTTCACCTTTGATGTGAACTTTGTTGAATGTATAGATCGTTGTTCTTACTGCCTCTCTCCAATATACATGTGGTAAGTTTGCTTCTGATAACATACTTCTTGCTACATCCAAGATAGTTCTATTTTTCCTTTCAACAACTCCATTCTGCGGTGGTGTCCAAGGTACTGATAACTATCTTCTAATTCCATTCACTTCACAAAATGCATTGAATTACTTAGATGTGAATTCACCTCCTTGATTTGATCTTAAATATTTGATTTTCTTACTGGTTTCATTTTCAACCATTGCTTTGAATAGTTTAAACTTTCCAAGTGCTCCTGATTTTTCTTTGAGAAAAGTAACCCAACACATCCTAGAATAGTAATCTATGATTAGCATGAAATATCTATCAACTTGTAAGCTTTTAGTTCTAGATGGAGCACATAAATCAGTATGAATTAAATCAAGAGCATTGTTTGATTTCTCTGGAATACTTTTAAAACTAGCTCTAACATGTTTTCCAAATTGACATTCCTTACATACTGTGTTGTGAGGTTTGACAATTTTAGGTAAATCTCTAACTGCCTTAGCAGTACTGATCTTTACCATACAATCAAAATTTATATGACATAGTCTCTTATGCCATAACCAACTTTCATCAATGTGTGCAATCAAACATGTCTTTTCACTGTTATTCAAATGAAAGATATTACCTCTAGTTTGATTATCAGTTACAATTTCTAAACCAGTTCTATTCATAATTTTGCATTTACCATTTTTGAACTATAACTGAAATCCTTTCTCAACTAATTGACATAGTGTTATGCTTACCATTAAGAGATATTGAACCCTTACCTTTAATTGAACAAGCTTTGTCATCTCCAAATCTTACTAGACCTCCATTATATTCTTGAAAGTTCAAGAATTTACTCTTGTCACTAGTCATGTGATGTGAGCATCCTAAATCAATGATCCATTCATCCTTCACTTCAACTTTTGCTGCCAAGGCCTGTTCTACCAGTTGCACTATAGGTGTCGGTTGATATTCTGTTATAGCAACAAAAACCCATCCATTGTCTGTCGGATCCTCATCAGAATCATCAGTTACTCCTTCATCAGCAACATAACAAGATTTGTCCTTATTCTTCTTGAATCTGTATCTTTGATATTTAGGATTAGGTTGTATGTCCTTCTAGTTTCTTCTCTTAACCTAGCATGTCTAACAGGGCATCTTGAAGCCATATGACCAATCTTATTGCAATTAAAACATTTAAAGGGTGCTTTACCTTCATACTTACTTCTAACTAGACCTTTAGTCATTTTTCTTTTAAATAGTGATTCAAGTTCTTCATTTTCTCTCATGCTTTCTTCAAGTTCTTTTGCATAAAAGGCTTTCCAATCAGATTTGTCAAATGATGGTGCAGATGATGTTGATGCTTTGAAAGATAAATTTGTCTTTATAGTAGTAACAGGACCAAATTCCTCAATTTACAAGGCTGATAGTTTTCCAATCAATGTATCCCTAGTTACTAATGTGTTAGGCATTATCCTAAGTTCATTTATTGCAGTAACCTTCATTTTGTATGCTGGTGGAAATCCTCTTAAAACTTTTGAAATAATTTCATCTTCACTTAAGGTTCCTCCACAACATTTAATACCCAAAACAATTTCATTTACTCTTTCCATAAAAGCAGAAATTCTTTCATCCTCTTCCATTTTCAGACTTTCATACCTGATCCGGAAGCTTTCAAGTTTTACAATTTTGACTATGGAATCTCCTTCATTCAGTGTTTCCAAATGATCCCAAATAGCTTTAGCAGTAGACCTGTCTGATAGTCCCATGATTTGTTGATCTGATAATGCACTTAGAAGTGCTTCTCTTGCCTTGCAATCATTTTCTTCATCTTTAGTCAGATTTGGAGGATTTGGTTGAGTTGTAGTAGGAGTTGTAAATCCATTCTTTGTAACCTCCTAGATATCTTTTCCAATACAATTCAGATGTGTCTCCATTCTGATCTTCCATATTCCATAATTAGTTCCATCAAGTTTAGGATTGTCCTTCCTGAAATAGTTGCTAGGCATTGGATCTCCTCAAGTTGTTAAGCTTCTGCGAAAAGAGGACTAGGCTTTGATACCAATTGTTAGGTCCCAGGGAAAATTGAGAGGGGGGGGGGGCGGTGAATTAGTTGTCTTATAATATTAAATCAAAAACCACTTAATCTAATTACTGTTTAATACCAGTGAAATAGTCTATGATACCAGTGAAACAAATTAACTGATTAATGCAATACCGGTAAAGATTAATGCAAGAAACCAAAAGACGAAGTCATCCACAACACATAACACCAATATTTGTATGTGGAAACCTTATAAGGGGAAAAACCACAGTGGGAAACCTTACCCACAATCAGATGACACTACTGCAGATAGTAAGTGTACATAAATGGGGTCTGCACATGCAGAAAGGCTAAGCACCTAGAGCTCACTGCTCAAACACAAATGGGAGTCACACTAACTACAATTGGATGCTTAAATCCAATAAGAATGTACTACTTAAGCTAGCATCTTCATATGCTAGATTCATTACCAGGGTAATGCTAATATGCTTTCACAAAACCCTAGCTTTACCTTTAGATGATGTCTTTGTGTATAGCTCTACTTAATCTCGCATATACCTTCACACACAACCTTTTTCACATTCCACATTTGATCTTACATTTAAGATCTTATATTTATACCATAACCTAAGACCAATTATAGTAGTAGGTCAGCTATATAAGATATTACAATAAAATCATTTTACAAACAATACAATATCCGATGCAATAACCAATTGAACATGTCATCTTAATGCATTTAAAACATTAATTAATCATCTTCATAGTGTGCCATGCTAATCTGGAAAAGATAAGCCTACTGGTGAAACCTTAGATAACCCTGGACCTATTTGTTGGTAAAAGCAAATATGTAAATATGAATAAGCTGATAAATAACTTTCCAAGATACGTTGTCCAAGCAATGTCTTCAACATTACCAAGTATTTTCCATGCCATTCCAAGTGCCGGTGATCACTGTATCCTATCAGTGAACCATATACCAGTGACTGTGCATTAGTCACTTGCTTGCCAATGAATGTTGTTAGATCTCCAATGTGCTAGAGTTGATAAGTGTTTAGTAGGTGTTGACATCAATGACAAAACCATACCAAAATACCAATAGTCATAACTCGCTTGTTCCTATCTCCAATAATTTGATCTTTAGAATGATTTAATCTTACATACCTTGGTGTCTTCTAAACTTCAGGTTCACTACTCTGATCATCACTCACAATTGAGTTTTTTGATTGTGTTGGTGTAACTGTCTTAGTTTCCTGTACCAGTTGAGGCATTATCAGTTCAATTATAATCATTTCCAATGTTGGTTCCCTGTCATATCATATAGAATGTTTTCTATATTGCTCATCTACTTTCACATTAGCACTCTCCACAATTTTATGCAATCTTTTGTTATAGCATCTATATGCTTTTCTTTGAATTGAATAACCAAGAAATATCCCTTCATCACATCTAGGATCAAAGTTTCCAATTGAATCATCTCTTTTGATATAGCATTTAATTCCAAAAATTATGAAATATTTAACAGTAGGTGTATGTCCAAACCATAATTCATAAGGGGTCTTACTAGTTTCACCTTTGATGTGAACTCTATTGAATGTGTAGATTGTTGTACTGACTGTTTCTCTCTAGTAGATATGAGGAAATTTGACTTCCATCGCCATAGATCTTGCTGTATCCAAAATGGTTTTGTTCTTTCTTTCCACTACTCAATTTTGCTGAGGAGTCCGAGGTGTAGATAATTGTCTCATGATTCCATTTGTCTCACAATAATTATTAAATTTATGAGAAGTGAACTCATCGCCATGATTTGATCTTAGACATTTGATTTTTAATCCAGTTTCTGTTTCAACCTTTGCTTTAAAGATCTTGAATTTTTCAAAGGCTTCAGACTTCTCCCTTAGAAAAGTCACCAACATCATCCTAGAATATTCATCAATAATCAACATGAAATACCTATCACCTTGAAAGCTTCTAGTCCTTGCTGGACCACATAAGTCAATGTGAATCAAATCAAGTACATCATAAGATTTATCATGTATGATCTTGAAAGAAATTCTAACTTGCTTTCCCAACTGACATTCCTTACATACCAAATTATGAGGCTTCATAATCTTAGTTATATCTCTAACTACCTTAGTTGAACTGATCTAAACAATACAATCAAAATTAATATGACACAACCTCTTATGCCATAACCATCTCTCATCAATACGAGCAATCAAACATGTCTTATTACCAGTGTACAAGTGAAAGATATTACCTCCAGTCTGAATACAAGTTTCAATCTCCAAATTAGTCTTGTTAATGATTTTGCATTTTCTATCTTTAAAATGAAGTTGGAAACCCTTGTCTAGCAATTGACCAACACTCAAAAGATTATGCTTTAAACCTTCTACATAATATACATTATTACTATTATGCTCTCCATCCAAAGAAATAATACCTCTATCTCTGATCATACATGCTTTGTCATCTCCAAATCTGACTTGGCCGCCATTGTATTCTTGTAGGAAAAAAATTTCCCTTTATCTCCAGTCATATGATGTGAGCAATCAGTATCAATTACCCATTCATCCTTATCTTCAACTTATGCTGCCAGGGACTTTTCTTCATTTATGATATCCGGTTCCAGTTCATCTTCCTTTAAAGAATAGAACACCCATTCCTTTCCATTTCCGGATCCACTAGTAGAGTTTTCTATTGGTTCATCTCTAGAGTCATCACTTACTCCTTCCTCATCTGCTATGTACCATTGTTTACTTTTCTTGAATCTATATCTATTATGGTTAGGCTTAAATGATTTCTTAATTCTTTCCTCAAACCTTGCACTCCTTTCAGGACATCTAGATGCAAAATGACCAATCTTATTACATGTAAAATATTTAAAAGGTGCTTTTCCTTCATACTTACTTCCTATCGGACCTCTAGGTACTCTTCTAGTGAATAAGGCTTAAAGTTGCTCAAATTCTTCATCGTCTTTCCTCATGTCTACCAATTATTTTGTATATAGAACTTTCCAATCACTTTTGCCAGTAGATGATGATGATGATACATGAAAAGAAGCTTTAGACTTTACAGCTCTAGAAGATCCAAATTCTTCAAGCTCAAAAGAAGATAATTTCCCAATCAGGATGTCTTTGTTAACTAAAGAGTCAACCATTGTTCTCAACTCATTAATTTCATTTGCCTTCATCTTGTAAGCCAGTGGAAGGGATCTTAAGTGTCAACATGTGTTGTCACTAATGTCAACTAGTATAGAAGATGGATCAGTATGGGAGACTGTATGGGAGAAGAATTAATGTTTTGTCATTGATGACAACCTTGTGACCACCCTCTTGCAGAAGGAAGAAGCTAGATGTGCAGCAAAGTGATCACTCTATAGAAATGGTATTGATATCATGTTACATACAACTGGTATGAAGAGATTACACAATGAGAATTGATTATGCTGAAGTGACATAATATTGTTTGGTTCACATCAACACCAGAGGAGAAGTTTGAGCAGGCCACCAGATTGCTAGTGTGAGGTTAACAAGCAAGACTCCCGCTGGTTGAAGAAGTTGTCACAAGCTAGATGATAGATTGATAGAGTACGTTCCCTCTATGTGCAGGATGACATATGTCATGTGGATGATGCATACTCCCCTCAGTAATATCATACTTATACCAATAGAATGATTCTATAAGATAGACATGTCTGACAACCAGTCAAGGTGTTCCACCAGCAATTTAGCAGAAGGCAGAGATGAGGAGGAAACTAGTAGAATGAGAGAACCAATAGGAAAGAGGAACCGATGGAGTGTGTGGTCGATGAAGAAAGGTCAGTGAGTTAGTTGTGATTGGTCCAACATTAATGGTGACTGCAAAACTTGAGGTAGAGTTACAGAGTTGTGCAGCTCGAGAGCCAGGACAAATTGATTGTGCTGATCAAAGTAGGTGAAGGAGATAGCTAGGCCATTTATGGTGAATTGACTGAGCAAAGCTGAAAGATTGATTGCAGGCTACTAAAGAAGGAAGGTGTGTTCTAGAAGGCACATAAATGGCAGATATGTATAGATAAACATCTTTGAGTAGTGATCCAATGAGATTTGATTGGATTCAGTGTGTCTCATGATCAATGGAGAAAACCCTAAGGTACCAAGTTTGAATTGGTTTTTGGTGGGAAGTCTAGGTTATAAATATGTGAGCCTAAGAGATAGTTAGTGTGGGAAAAAATAGGGAAGAAGATTATGTTGTTGCAAAGTGACTAAGTGTTAGTTCTATACATGAGAGAAAAACTACCAAGTGCTCAACAAGTATTAGAGAAGAGCGTAAGAGTGAGGTAGAATTAGGTTGAAGTGTTCAACTAGTAGAAGAGCAGAACCAGGAGTGTCTATAATGGGAGAGAAAACATGAAGGAAGCTATAGAATAGATAGGCATAGAACTGACTAAGTATAGTACTAGTGGAAAGCAGCAGAGAGCTGAAGGAAGTGATAATAGGTAGAGAGAAAGGTGAACCGGTAAGAAGTAGTAGTGAGAAGAGAAAGTAGTGAGTAAGAAGAGAAGATCCAATAGGATAGTGACTAAGTTGTTGAAGATTCAGTCAGAGTGAGCAGAGAACTGGTAAGGTTGAGGAGATACCTTACCAGTAGGGGAGATTGTATTGAGTTGTTACAAGATCGACTTGTAGCTAGATAACTACATTTGTAATTGAAGTTTATATTGTGAACATTGAGTTGTAGCTTGGTGCATGGGTTGTAGCTCCTTGGGTTGGTGCCCTAAAGATGGGGGTTGGTTCTCCTTGGGTTGGTGTCCTAAACTTTGTAACAATGTTTTTATTGTGAGGCTGGATTAGAGTAGTAGACTTTAGCAGCATTACTCACTGACCTTTTTCCCATCTTGGGTTTTCCTCATACATCGTGGTGTTATGAGATGCCTCTTTGTGTGTGATTGTATTGAGTTGGTCTCCCTACTAACCGATATGTCTCCATTGTGTTAGATCCCATAACCGGTATACACACATAAGGTAGTTAAGGCTAAAAGATTAAGAACCACTGATTCACCCTCCCGCTCAGTGGTGCATTGTGTCTAACATTAAGGCTTTGGAAACTATTTCATCTTCACTCAAAAATACTCCACAACATTGAATTACCATAAAAATCTCATTTACTCTTTCCATAAACACAACAATTATTTCATTACCTTCCATCTTCAAGTTTTCATATCTTCCCCAGTAACCATCAAGTTTAGAAATTTTGATAGTAGGATCACCTTCATTCAGAGTTTTCAATTTATCCCACATAACCTTAGCTAATGATTTATCAGTTAACCCCATGATCTGTTGATCAGTAAGTGCACACAAGAGGGCTTCTCTAGCTCTACAATCATTTTTAGTATTCCTATCCAAGTCTGCAAGATCGGGATTTCTAGATGTCAGATCATAAGGTGTATATCCTTTCTCAGTGATCTCCCAAATATCCTTTCCAAGACATTTAAGATGAGTCTCCATTCAAATTGTCCATATCCCATAATTTTTTTTCATTCAAAAGAGGACCAAAGCTCTCATACCAAGTGTTAGGATAACCAGTGAACAACTAAGAGGGGGAGGTGAATCAATTGTTAACAGATTATAACATTTAATCCACTTAATAACGTTTAACCAGATTAAGTACCGCTAGAGAAGAAACAGATACCGGTAAACAATGTAACTTAACAATTAAACAGATAATAAATGTAAAGCAACCATACCACATAACACCATGATTTGTATGTGGAAAACCTAGAAAGGGAAAAACCACGGTGGGAAGCCTACCCACAGTCAGATGATACTTCTGCAGAAAGTATGTGATACAATGAGGGGTTTGCACATGCAGGAAGGCACACTGCCTAGAGTGTACTGCTCCTTACGAAAGCATCTCACTGACTATAGAGAGGTACCAACCATCTCAAGATAAATGGACAACAATCCAATGGAGTGAACTACCAGAGATAGCATCTACCATACTTGATTATAGTCCCGATTAAGCTCAATATTGGAGGCCTTTGACCTCTTCCTTAATCCCAATTCGATCACCTATGATCTACCAAATCTCCTTTGCATATGATATTGCATTTTAGGACCACAAACATTTATTCCATTCCCATACCATGATCTACAATGAGATCTTACATCATTTTATACAAACTATAAGGTCGAAACCAATTAGGTCGGCCACCTAAAAGATATTACTGTAAAGCGGAAAATCGCGATCGAACCCTAGTTGCTCTCCCCTCTTCCAACTCCGAGGAGAGAGAAGGGAGGTCACTAGGGTTGATGGTTTTCACTTAGGAGAGAGACTTTACATTCAAAAGAGGGGTTGAAACCCACAAGATCCAATCCCACACAATGCAAGATTGGATGCTAAATGAGTTTCAAGGGTTAAGACAGCAAGGCTATCCTCTTTTGTAAAGAATGTTGATAGAAGAATTAAGCTAGGAATACATAGAAAGTGACAAAGATTCACTTATAAACTGAGATAGGGATATAGGATGAAGCTGCGGACCTGGAATTAGTAGTAAAATGTCGATACGACGCTGTCCTGCAAATTTGAGCAAAAGTTGACGTGACGATGGCGCCCGAGCGCCACGGTCCTCCAAAAAATCCGCAAAACGAAGGGGGATCCATTCGTCTCTGCACAAGGATTCCAGATCTTCAGTTGCAGCCGCGTACCTGCAACCTACACACAGAAAAGGAAAAATGATTGGGGGGTTAGGGATTAGGGGTTTGCCTTTAGGTCAAACCCCGGTTTTGGAATTAACCAAGAAATGAGAAATGTTGTAAATGTAAATGTCTGTAATGTAAAACAAGTACTAATACCTTGTTGTAAGGATGTTTGTATCCTTATGTGTGAAGGTATAGATGTTGTATGTTTGTTGTATTGTTGTATGTGATCTCCTCTTCAATGGTTGAAATCCTTGTCTTGAATGCAACACTTAGCCTTGAATGGAGACTTAGAAGGAATGCTTGAATGCTTGAATGTTTGAATGCTTGAATGCTTGAGTATAGTTTCCACGCTTTGTACACATATCCTCTTCATGCCAAATGAGAGAGAAAAATGTAGTTTATATACTTGTCAATTAGGGCTGATAGACTGATTTTCCCGACCTTAGGCCGACCAGGAAAGTTAATTTTCCAATTTACAAACGTAAAGACCCGAAGTCAAAAAGAGATCGGGCCCAAAATAGGACCCAGGGACCAGGGCGCTGGGCGCCAAGGTCCTGAGGGACCAGGGCGCTGGGCACCATGGTCCTGAGGGACCAGGGCACTGGGCGCCCTGGTCCTGAAGGACCAGGGCGCTGGGCGCTCTGGTCCCACCTCCTGGGACAGCAGGGTGCAAAGGAGGTTCAGGCCAGGGTGCTTGAAAATGCAGTTTTTAGTGTCATAATCAGGTTTCGGGGTCTCCATTCAGGTTGCGTGTTGCGTCACCATCGTGAAGACCGAAATGCAGTTGAAATTGCAAGTGTCACAATTTTAGGACGCTACATTTAGCCCCCACTTTAGCGGGAGTATGTATGCTCATACTTCCGGTAAAGTACAAGGAAGCAACATTGAAAGACTTTCACCATGTCAAGGAGACAAGATACACCAAGCCCCCAGTGGACTAAGGATCTTACGACTTCGATTGACAAAGTAAAAGGGAAGATCATGAGGGAGAACCATGACTGTCAGTAGCAAGGTTCCCTCACTATGAGTCATGCAAGAGAAATACCGAAAATTTTCAAGGCAAAGCTAAGTTCGCCAAGAAATTTTCAAGTATCTTACAGGAATAGACAGGGTGTATGCCCCCCTACGTTAAAGTGATCGCACATGCCTCAATGGGGGTGATTTTTTTAATGTAGTGATACACATAAGAAATGAGAAAGGAAAGGAGCATGTTATCGCAAGGATTTAGCCCCCAAGTGTGAGATAAACCCAAGGATAATAGACACAAAACACAAAGCACAAGGTGACTTCGCTTTCCTCGGGGTCAGTATGCTGTATGATAAGTCATGTATATATCATATGTATGTATGCATAATTGTTCTTCATTCCCCAATCAAGGAAGGTCACCTAGAAGAAGGGAACACATGTGTCTTTTGAGTCAACATGAGAGAGACCAAAAGAGATCTCCATGCTTTGCATCGTCCTCAAGTAGACAACACTAAGGACAACAAATAGAAGAATGAGAATAACATATAGAAGAAGTAACACAAGAGAGGAGGAGAGAATTTGCTATGCTAATGTAAGTAGTCTAGCATGTCATCTACCCCCCGATCTTGCTGATCAATGTTTCAGGAAGGCAGGGAACATGCTAGAAGAGGAACATCCAACACAGCAGATGGAGCTATCACAAGATCCAAACAAGGGCTATGTTCATGTTCCAAGCCACGTTGTTCTTGTCTACGAGCTAGGATAAGTGCTTTAGAAAATTCATTAGATAAATGGTTATCAATATCAACAAGTTCATATTCACTGTCAGAAGCAAGAGGAGTAACATTTTCATCATGAATAACGTTTTCATCTATATCATCATCAAGATTTATAAAAATAGGATCTTTAACTTGCACAGGATCAAGACCATCATGCATCTTATGTTTAGGAGATTTAGGCTCAATTTCCGGCTGAGGAGAAAATGGAATAATGCTTGTTGAAGGTGTTTTTGGAGATTGTAAAGTTTGAGAAGCAGCTGCTTGAGCTCTAAGACGACACTTTCGTTGGCATTCATGTGCAGAACGATTTCGTCTAGTCTTAGTAGGAAGTGGAGAAGATTGAGGAGGAGGAATGTTCTCATCCTTATCACTTGGGTGTTTAGGTTGTGGTCTCTTAGGCTGGATAATAGGAGAAGAAGAAGGTCTCTTCTCTCTATAAAAGAAAGGAGGAGGAACTGCTCTGTATAAAGGAGGAATATTTGGTTTAGGAAGGAGACCAAGTCCATCATGACGAGGAGGTATAGGTCTACTCTTAGAAGGTTTATTAGGTATAGACATAGTCACATCCATAGGAATGGGTTGGGAATCTTCTTGAGGAAAGACATTAGTTTTATCTTTCAAAGGAAGAACTTCCTTCTCAAGAATGATAGGAATATCAAGTTTGGGTGCTCTAGGTTCACTTAGAGATAGGATCATATCTGTTTTCCACTTTTGATAAGATTTGAAAAGATGATCACTTCGCGGAGGAAGAGAGTGGAATTGTTTAGGCCAAAAGTAATCAATAGGAATGCTAGAAGTTCTTTCAGCTGGTTTAAAGAGACTATGATTGACAGTAACAACTTCACCATCATGGGGAAATTTCAAACACTTATGAATAGGGGAAGCAATAGCTTTCATGGAAGATAGCCAAGGATAGCCAAGCTTCACATGAAATTGTTCGGATGAAGGAATAATAGCAAAGTTCACATCAAGGGATTTGTTATGAACTTCAATAGGCAATGTAATAGAACCAATCGCAGGAGAAGAAAATGCATCAAATAATTTCACAACCACATCTGTTTTGTCATATATCACTTGATTCAATTGCAAAGTAAAAAGAAATTCTTCGGTAATAATATTAACCATGCACGAAGGATCAATAAGCACTCCACGGCAAGGTGTATTCTTGACTTTTGCAACTATGTATAAAGGACCATCAGGTGCTCTAATGGTTTCACTAGAATCAAATGTGATGGAAGGTTCTTTAGGGTTTTCTTGCTTCTCTACAAAGTTAATCACATTCGGAGTCATAGACACAAGACCATCAGATGAGAGAGAGGAATCATTAGCCTCAATCACATTAGAGGTATGAGAAGGTAATGGATCAGTAAAAATCTAAAGATTTTGGTTAGGAGGAGCTACAGATGTGTTGCCTTTATCATTCACTTCGGAAACAGAGATAGTATTATTATCAATCAAATCTTGAATTTTACCCTTTAAAGAAAAACATTTTTTAGTATCATGCCCAGGCTGACGATGAAATTGACAAAAAGATTTGTTATCAAAATAAGGTGAAGTAATCTTTGCAGGATCAATTTGCCTTATAGGAGGAAGAGTAAGCACATTTTGTTCTTATAATTTATTCATAATACTATGCAATGATTCATTCAAAGGAGTATACTTTCTTTCTTTTTTGAAAAATTTAGAAATAGGAGGCACACCTGATGCTGCATTCACATTGTTGTTGATGATGTTTTCATTGAATTTGATGGAATCTCTATTTGGTTTAAACTTCCCAAATGGTTGTTGACTGCTATCACCCTTATCACTCGGAGCCATAGGATGAGATTGTTCCATTTGACTCACAGTCAGTTGATAATTGTGAAGAGTTGCACACAACTGTTGGAAAGAAGTAAACTCAGAAAATAGAAGTTTGTCTCGAATATCTTTTTGTAAATTACAAATAAAGATTCTTTGAATATCATTGTCAGGCATTGGAAAAGAAATTTGAGCATACAAATGCTTATATCTACCAATGAAATCAGTCACTTTTTCTTTAACACCTTGTTTACAATGCATTAAATCAATCAAAGTAACTTTAGGACTTATATTGTTTTGAAATTGTTGAATGAAAGCATTTGCAAGTTGTTCAAAAGAAGTAATAGAATAAGAAGGCAATGAGAAATACCATTGCAAGGCTTTATCTCTTAATGTTCTAGTAAATAGTTTTGCAAGCAACCTTTGGTCATAAGCAAAATCAGTACAAATTGTTTGAAAAGTCTTAACATGTGTTAGAGGATCACCTTTACCATTATAAAGCTCCAAATGCGGGATTTCAACATGTTTAGGTGGGATAGCTCGAACAATGTCAAGAGAAAGTGGGCTCGCAACATCAAATGTGGGCACACTAAACTTAGATTGATTCATAGAGGAAATTTGTTGCTGTAAAGAAGAGACAGTTTGTGCAAGATTATTAATAGTAGCTTCAGTCGAAGAATTCATATTAGATGTGTTAGATTGAGATGGAGGTGTTATGTTATTGAAAGAAGGTAGAGAGTAAGGTGGTGGGACGCTATGATAATTAGTCATAGGAGATGATTAGACAGGAGGAACACTACAAGGAGGGATGGAATGGTTGAATGAATTGCCCCCTTGCGTCATGTTCATTTGTGGAAATGTAGTAGGAACACTCATTGAAGGAATGAATGAAGAAGTCGGATTGAATGAAGGAAGAGGGTTAATTGAAGAAGAAGGATTGCCCCCATGACTAGTGATCACAGGGGGAATGTCTTGTATAGAAGTAGTCATTATGTTTGATGTAAAGTTAGGTATGCTAGCAATAGAAGTTGTCAGAGGAACAGAATGATTGACTTGAGTGGGAGGTTGTGTATAACCTAAAGTTTCAGCACAACTCTTCATAGGCATCACATTTGAATCCACAATGTGTGCAATACCACGCAAAATATCAATTCCATTCTTATCACTTTGAAGCATACGTTTTAGACCCTCAATTAAAGGAAGAGCTTGACTATCGGGGTATTCATGAGACATCCATTGGTGAAAATCATCAAATTGATTATCCAATTTCGAAAGTTGTTCTACAGAAACCTCATGGAGAGCTTCTTCATCATTAGGAGGATTAGAGGAATTACCCATGTCCTCGTTAAAAAGGCTATTCAAATTAGGTTCCATCTCCTTGGTAGTTAAACCTCGGAAAGACTTAATTCTACGGCTTCGTCTAACGGGAATAGTGTAAGTAGGGCTTATTGTTGTAAAACTCATGCACTAGAGAGGGAGAGAAGATTTTGAATTTAGAGGTAGCAATTTTTAGTAAAATCAGCCAATCTTCCAGATTTAAGCTGTTAAATGCAATCACGACAGTCTCCCGAAATTTCAAATAAAATGTCCGGGACCATGGCGCTCGGAGTGCACACGGTCCTTGCAACTTTTTTCAAAATTTGCAGGGATGAAAGGTATGATGATTTTAGAGCTAATCTGAAAAAATTGAGTGATTATATGATCTGTAGATAGGCCAAATTAAAGTTGCAATCTCAAAATTGAACCCTATCAAGATTGTTGAAAAATGCAAAATTTTGAATTTTGAAAAAGAGAGGGAAACTGAAATTTTAAATTTTATGATTTTAGAGGGAATGTCAAAAGCAATGCAAATTTTGAAATTCAAAAGTTGACTCAATTTCACATGAAATTCAATTTTGAAAGCGGAAATTAAAGTTGTTGTAATTAAGCACTTAATTTCAAAAGTCACAAAATGCAAGAATTTGAATAAAGCACTGAAATTTCGAATGAATGCAAACACACTTTTCAGATTTAGGACAGTAAGAAACACAATTTTGACATGAATTTCAGTTTCAACAATTTTTGAATGATTAGAAGCCTTAATCCAAGCAATCACAAGACCAACTTTGACTGTAATTTTGAAAGTGTTATAATTGATAAAAGCAGCCAAAATTCTGGATTTTAGCAGAAAAATACAGTAAGATCTAGCTCCCAAAATTTCAGAAAAAATGTCGGGGACGATGGCGCTCGGAGTGCACACGGTCCTCGCAACTTTTTTCCAAATTTTTAGGGATGAAAGATATTGTGATTTTATTGTGGAATCCAAAGTTACAGCTGATTTGGAGATGTTTTGATCAATGAAATTGTCGAACAAAGGTTGAATCAAGAGGGTTTCAAAAATTAGGGTTTTGACACTTAACCACTTAATTTTCAAAATTAAAGCACAAATATGAATTGATAATTTGTAATAGAAGGGTAGATCTGAAGCAAGCATTAACAATTAAATATTTCACAAGTTCAATTACTAAAAAGAAATTTTAGGGTTTTTATGCAATCACCTCTAAAATTTTGCAAAAGATCAAACATGGAAATGTAATCAAGGAATCCAATTTTCAGATCTAACCATGAAAAATCAGAAAGGATGTTCACGTCGGGTTCACCAAAATGTAAAGCAGAAAATCGCGATCGAACCCTAGTTGCTCTACCCTCTTCCAACTCCGAGGAGAGAGAAGGGAGGTCGCTAGGGTTGATGGTTTTCACTTAGGAGAGAGACTTTACATTCAAAAGAGGGGTTGAAACCCACAAGATCCAATCCCACACAATGCAAGATTGGATGCTAAATGAGTTTCAATGGTTAAGACAGCAAGGCTACCCTCTTTTGTAAAGAATGTTGATAGAAGAATTAAGCTAGGAATACATAGAAAGTGACAAAGATTCACTTATAAACTGAGATAGGGATATAGGATGAAGTTGCAGACTTGGAATTAGTAGTAAAATGTCAATACGGTGCTGTCCTGAAAATTTGAGCAAAAGTTGATGGGACGATGGCGCCCGAGCGCCACGGTCCTTCGAAAAATCCGTGAAACGAAGGGGGATCTGTTCGTCTCTGCACAAGGATTCCAGATCTTCAATTTCAGCCGCATACCTGCAACCTACACACAGAAAAGCGAAGATGATTGGGGGGTTAGGGATTAGGGGTTTGCCTTTAGGTCAAACCCCAGTTTTGGAATTAACCAAGAAATGAGAAATACTGTAAATGTAAATGTCTGTAATGTAAAACAAGTACTAATACCTTGTTGTAAGGATGTTTGTATCCTTATGTGCGAAGGTATAGATGTTGTATGTTTGTTGTATTGTTGTATGTGATCTCCTCTTCAATGGTTGAATCCTTGTCTTGAATGCAACACTTAGCCTTGAATGGAGACTTAGAAGGAATGCTTGAATGCTTGAATGTTTGAATGCTTGAATGCTTGAGTATAGTTTCCACGCTTTGTACACATATCCTCTTCATGCCAAATGAGAGAGAAAAATGTAGTTTATATACTTGTCAATTAGGGCTGATAGACTAATTTTCCCGACCTTAGGCCGACCAGGAAAGTTAATTTTCCAATTTGCAAACGTAAAGACCCAAAGTCAAAAAGAGACCGGGCCCAAAATAGGACCCAGGGACCAGGGCGCTGGGCACCATGGTCCTGAGGGACTAGGGCACTGAAGGACCAGGGCGCTGGGCGCTCTGGTCCCACCTCCCGGGACAGCAGGGTGCAAAGGAGGTTCAGGCCAGGGTGCTTGAAAATGCAGTTTTTAGTGTCATAATCAGGTTTCGGGGTCTCCATTCAGGTTGTGTGTTGCGTCGCCATCGTGAAGACCGAAATGCAGTCAAAATTGCAAGTGTCGCAATTTTAGGACGCTACAATTACAATAAGATCATTACATAGGTTCATATTACAATGATATGCCATGTCCGCTTAAGACCAAAGTAACAATAATAAATCCATAAATCATCCCAAAACATCTCAGTAATGTGTAGAGTACACGTTATCATGATACCGGTCCATAACCTAGATAGGCACTAGACCTATTCTGGGTCCCCCATGCGAAAGTAGTGTCTTCAAGAAATTGAAGCACGATCAAAGAACACATTCAACATCATGAAATCCATCTAGAAGCTGGACCAACACATTTGCATCCTGTCAAGATTCCTCAATGAGAGCTCTACCAGTAGAGCCTTAAACTAATTTCTGTAAGGGTTTACCAGAGTGTATGATAACATCTGATTACCAAGTCAATACCTTCTAACCAATACATTCTCTAGAAGCATGTACCACATGTAACCAATCACATTCCATAGATCCAAACATGCTGGAAGTATCCAACATATAGTCTCTTCTGCCGGTAACACTAGATCTTCTATCAGTAACCAAAACCTGTCTGTCAGTAACCAACCATAACAATTAGTGTTGACATCAATGACAAAACATCAATGCAACACATAATCAATTCATCCATAATGCCAACAAAAACCATTCCAATGTGGTTCCTCTGAGACTTTTGGGGAATAGGCGCATCAAGTATGTATCTTCGTGAGCCACTTCTATACATAGTGTGAAGATTTATGTGATCTGATCCTTGGATCAAATTTCCCTCTATACTTGTCAAATCTTGGATTCTTGAAATGTTGTAGAAAAGGTGGCATGTATAAATTCCTTTCAAAAGGATAAGAATGGCGATCCTCCATATTATAGCTCTTCTTATTATTAACTATTTGTGTGTTGATCATCTGCTTTTGGAGGTTATCTACTTATTGAGCCAAGATCTATGTTTGGGTCAAGGGTGCGCTAACCCTATAAGGATTTCCCACAAAAGGAATAGTGTTTAAGTACATTGGAGCTTGTTGAAATGTTGACTAACCATATAATTGCTTGTCTTGGACTCCACTAGGTGGTGTGAAATATGCAAATTGTGTGTTGACACTTGGCTGACTTGAGCTATTCAATCCTACTAACCCTTTGTTCACATTTTGACTATTGTATGTGGACCCAATGGAGATTGATGATGTAGGCTGAGATGTACTTGTAAAGATAATGTTTTGAGCCATAGTTGTTGCAGCTTGGGTTGAAGTATTCAACATGCTTTCCATTATAACACTTGGTGTAGTTTGCAATGTGAGACTAGTGCTTGAAGATGCCACTTTTGATTGAGTTGAAGTTGTTGTAGCTTGATTTTGGGCCACATTAGGTGCTTGAGTTACATTTTGTATCAATGTTACCCTTGGTGGCAAAATTGCAGCCATGTCAACACCTAGAGGAAAATTAGCCCCATTTTAAACTAAAAGTGTGAGATATCGATCTCTTGATGAACACAGAATACCACTAAGAGCGAGGGGGTGAATCAATGGTTCCTAGATCTATTACTTTCTTTTAACAATCTTAACAATGTCAATCTTATGCTTTAATCTTATATACTGTCAGACAAGGAATATAAGAGAGAAAGCCAAAGAGCCCATGCACACACAGTCAAGCCACAACACTAGATTTATGAGGAAAACTCAACATGAGAAAAACCTAGGTGAGAAAAGCTACTAAAGTCTACTGCTCCAATCCAGCCTCATAGGTAAAACACAAACTTACACAAATTTTTGGACACCAACCCAAGGAGCACCAACCCCTGCACCAAGCTCAGACTTGGCGATGGATATTGAAATACTAATTAAATGTAATTAATTCTTCTTGCTACAAATGAGTTTTGCAACTCTTGAATCAATTAACTCACCATGTCTCCACACACAATGTCACTCCAGGATGCTTCCTACACTTTCACACCACACTGATTTAGCACAACCGCTCTAATGAGAAACTATCGGTACAAGCCACTCATCGATCTATTTGCTGCCTCATACTATAACTTGATCAAAACCTTTCCTCTAGTCTCCTCCTCCTCACTTCCTTCTTCTCATTGCACTTTTGTTCCTCAATCTACACCATCATAGCATCATCTTCTTTGTCCATTGTTCCCTTTTCTTATAAAATAGGTTCCCATCAAAAGGCAGATTCAAAATCCAGGCGATTAGGGTTCTACACCATCCTCAAGGCAAATCAAATCCAATTAGATATACAAGATCTGATCTCCTTGATGTCCATATGTTCTTTTCTGTCATCTTTGTGCTTTTCTAGATATGGGAAATGTGATCCTTCATTTTAGATTTGCATTTTACAAATTGTCATTAATGCTCTTTCTTTTTCCTTCTTAAGGAGATCTTTTAATCTGATCTTCTGTCTTTGATCTAGACGCCAACTACTCCCCTAATCTTCCTCTTACATTCCTTCTTCCTCCAACCGCAATCAGTCTGATATGATTCTTGGAAATGCGGTTTCTTCATTAATGATGAATATCAGTTTCATCAACTCAACGAGTGAAACTTCACATGACATTACTCCAATCAGGACACGGCCTTCCAGCTCCTTCACTAGTCAATTTCTTCATGTGTTGACCGGTATAGCATCATGTACCAGTTGCACACCTTAACACTCTTCCTTTTCATCTCCATCAGTTGACATCAATGACAACTTAGTGCCAAAATGCCAACAATCCCCCCCTTTGGCATTGATGTTAACTTCACACATTCCACTACATATTGGTTCCATTCTCCCCCTTTGAGACAATGACAAAGGGTACTTGCGCACTCCCCCTATGCTCCACACAAGGCTCCCCTTGAGCCACACAAACCTTCTATGCAGATTATACAACTCCCAACTTGTGTCGGAGATATTCAAATGTTCTTACCGGGAGAGGTTTGGTGAAAATTTCTACTACTTGATCACCGTTAGGAACATAATCCATTCTTACTTCTTGCCCTTGAACCTTCTCTCTAAGGAAGTGGTATTTGATTGCAATATGTTTTGTTCTAGAATGCATGACCGGATTCTTTTCTATGTTGATTGCACTCGAATTATCACACCTAATGAGAATGGGATCAATAATTTCCACTTGGATATCTTTGAGAGTCTGCTTCATCCAGAGCACTTGAGAGCAGCATGTAGCAGTAGCAATGTATTCAGCTTTAGTCATGGATAGAGAGACCAAGTCCTACTTCTTGCTATGCCATGAGACCAACTGGTCACCCAAAAAGAATGGACCGCCGGTTGTGCTCTTTCTATCATCTATGCAGCCTGCCTAGTCGACATCAATGTATGCTTCCAAAATGAAATTTCCTTGCTTAGGATACCACAGACTATAATTGAGTGTTCCTTGTAGATACCTAAATATTATGGTAACAACATTCAAGTGAGATTGCTTTGGTTTAGATTGAAATCTGGCCACCATGCATACTGCTTGAACTATATCTAGTCTTGAAGCAGTTATGTATAGTAGACTACCTATCATGGATCTGTACAGAGTCTAATCCACTACCGGTGATTCATCATGTTTGCTTAATTTGCTGCCAGTCACCATGGGAGTGCGTACTGGTTTGCAATCTTCCAGTTGGAATTTCTTTAGAATCTCCTTTGCATACTTGACCTATGAGATAAATATTCCTTTATCCTTCTGTAGAATTTGCAGGCCTAGGAAGTAAGTCAATTCACCCAACATTGACATCTCAAATTCTGACTACATCTGATCTGCAAATTCTTTGCAAAGAGTATCCTTATTGCCACCAAAAATGATGTCATCTACATATACAATCACAATAATCATGTGATTCTCATCTTTCCTTATGTACAAATTGCTATTAGAACTTCCCTTTCTGAATCCCTGTTCCTTTAAGTATAGATCTAACCTTGAGTACCATGCTCTGGGGCCTTGCTTAAGACCATACAGAGCTTTCTTTAGTTGACATACAAAAATCTCATCATCATGTAACAGGAATCCTTCAGGTTGCTCCATGTATACTTCTTCTAAATTTCCATTTAGAAAAGCCGATTTTACATCCATTTGGTACACTTCGTAGCCCTTATAGGCAGAGTAAGCTAGAAACATCCTAATCACTTCCAATCTAGCCACTGGTGCAAATGTTTCTTCAAAGTCAATTCCTTCTACCTGAGACTATCCTTTGCACACTAGTCTAGCTTTGTGTCTCATGAACTTACCTTCTTCATTCATTTTATTCTGATACACCCACTTTGTGCCAATAATGTTCTTGTCTTGCGGTCTGGGAACCAAATCCCAAGTCTTGTTCTTCTCAATCTGGTGCATTTCTTCTTCCAAGGAATCTATCCATTCTTGTTTCTTGTTGGCCTCAATGAAGGTTTTGGGTTCAACTTTAGACATGAGGCATAGGTTGGCCTATTCATCATTTCAAGCAAGTCTTCTTCTAGTCTGCACACCATCACTCTTATTTCCTAGAATTTGCTCTTCTGGATGATTCAACTGTACATATCAATTTGGAACCTTCTGAGGTGCTACCTCTGGCTCAGTATCAGACTGAACTTCTATATTTTCATCATCAGATTCATCATTCTGGTTGGTAAATGGTTGACATCCTTTGTGAATATTCTCATCAACTCTTACATGCACACTTTCAACAATTCTTCTTAGTCTTTTATTGTAGCATTTGTAGGTCTTGCTATTTGACAAGTAACCAAGGAAGATCCCTTCACCACTCCTAGAGTCAAAACTTCCCAAGCCATACATGTCTCTCTTAGTGAAGCATTTGCTTCCAAAAACTTTGAAGTATTTGACTGATGGTTTTCGGTCATACCATAATTCATAAGGTGTCATTTTGCCATTTGTTCTTAACTGAACCCGGTTCAAGGTGTATGCAGTAGTATGGAAAACTTCTTTCCAATACATATCGGGTAGACTGGCCTCATTCAACATAGTTCTGGCCATCTCCTTGACTATTATGTTCTTCCTTCTACCACACCATTTTGTTGTGGTGTTATAGGAGTAGAGTATTGTCTTCTAATTCCATGTTTTTCACAATAATCTTTAAATTCATCTGATGTGAACTCTCCACCCTTGTCTGATCTTAGACATTTTACTTTGTACCCACTTTCCTTTTCCACCATCTTACGAAAGATCTTGAATATTTTGAATGCTTGTGATTTATCTTGCAGAAAGGTGACCCACGTCATCCTTGAGTAGTCATCAATGAAGAACATGAAGTATCTTTCACTAGCAAGGGCTCTTGTTCTAGTTGGACCACATAGGTCTGTATGCACTATTTCAAGTGGTTTTGAGGTGTTGTTCTCCTTTGTCCTGAAACTTACTCTTGTTTGCTTAAGTTTTACACATTCATCACAAAATGTGTTAACTGGTTTGATGATGGGTGGAATATTTCTTACACACCCCTTTTTTCTCACTGTAGCCAAGTTATCAAAATTTATGTGGCCTAATCTTTTGTGCCATAGCCAACTTTCATCTACTTGTCCTAGCATGCATTGGGACTCATAGCATTCCTTCAGATTATAAACATTTCCATCGGTTCTCTTTCCCTCTACCACCACCTTACCGATGATGTCTTTCTTCATCTAACAGTCAACTAAGTCAAAGGTGAATTTGTAACCTTTGTCACACATGTGACTCACACTCAGCAAATTATGTTTAAGGCCTTCCACATAATATACATCATGTGCTTTCATTTTTCCATCAATACTTAGTGTCCCTTTTCCCTTTATTTTGATGGAGGAATTGTCTCCAAACCTTATTGATCCACCATTCCAATCTTCAAGATTGATGAATTTTCTTTTGTCACCAATCATATAGTTTGAGCAACCACTATCTACTACCCATGGATTTTTCCTCTCAGCATGCTAGGCCATTAGCACCAAGAGACTTGATTATGCCCTTTCCTTTTCCTTTTCAACCCAAACCGGTTTGATTTCCTTCTTGTTTTCAGCTCTTGTATCCTGCTCAGGTTCAGATTCCATCCTTTGATCAAAATTATCCTTTACTTGCTTGCTCTTCTTGTTTCTGCATAATTTGGCTAAGTGTCCAAATTCTTGACAATTATAGCATTTTATGTTTTCAATAAAGGAAGCACCCTTAATACTATTGTAGGATGTTTGTTGGTTCTCCCTCCATTCAAAGCTCTTATGTCCATATCCATTTCACTAATAGTAAACAACATTCATATCACGGAGTGCATTAAATGACTTTCTAATTTCAAAATTCATAGAGGGTTTATTGTTTAGCCTACAATCAGCTATTATGTGCCCAAATTTATTGCATCGGTAATAGTAACCATGAAAATTTGATACATACCGGTCCTGTTGTCTTGGTCCTGAGTGGAACTGCCTCATTGGGGGTCTTCCATTCATGTTGTTGAATCTGGTGAAACCTTCTTGGTCAATCCTAGCATTCCTCCTTGGACTTGCAAATTTATTCAAGAAATATGATCTCTGGTTCATGTGTGCATACCGGTTTGGGTTCCAATTTCTAACAGTATCAGCACAAGTCATTTTGCTAGTTCCCTTGCCTATAGTGAATGTCTTCTTTCCTTCTTCTTTATTTGAGGAGGTGAATACTATCTCTTTGTCATATTTATCTCTGTGATTTGGCCCTTGACCAACTTCAAAACCTAAACAGCTAGTTTTTTTGGGTGGCTTTTGTTTGCTTAACATCTTATCTAGGGCTTCAGTGTTGCCTTCAAATTTAGTTCTTATCTTTATCTCTTCCTTGTTTTCTTCAAGCTGCTTCTTGAGCTTTAATATTTCTGCCTCAAAATCTTGAAATTCATTTTCTTTTTTTGCTAGGTCAAGGGCAGTAACTTCACCGATTCTCTTAGTTTCTTCCAGCTGTAGCTTTAGGTTAGATATGATTTGACCGGATTCTTCTAGAGATTGCTTCAAGAGTTCTTGTTCATCTACAACAGCAAGCTTCACTCTCTTGAGTTCTCTTCTTGTTTTACTTAGTTCTTCAAGTGCATTGATGAGTTTTCTCTCCAAATCCACTTCGGCCTCAATATCTTTATCTTCCTCTTCTTCAATAATCGGTTTGTCAAATGCCATGAAAAGATTTACTTTTCTGTGGTCCTCATGGTCATCATCCTTTGATGCATCCTCATCATCTATTGTGTTATCTTCAATGGTATAAAGACTGTTTTGGTTCCAGTAGTCTCTTCTTCCCAACCGATAGTCATTCCTTTCTCTGTCTTTGCCGATAGATCTTTTGAGTTCTCTTGACTCATCTCCACCAGTATCTTTGTGAGGACAGCTTACAGCGAAGTGTCCTACCTTCCCACAGTTGAAACATTTTAGTGGTATTTTTCCTTTGTACTGGCCAGATCCTCTTTTGAGCTTCCTGACAAAGTTTTCCACTTCAGCATCAAAATCTTCACTAGATTCTTTATGAGCAACAACTTCCTTCCCCTTTTTGGTGGTATTGAAAGCGGCTTATTTTCTTGAGAAAGTCTCACCTGTAGTTCTCATCTCATAGGTTGTCAAGGAACCAAATAGTCCATCCATAGTGAAAGTTTTTAGATCCTTGGCTTATTCTATAGCGGACAATTTAGTATCATATTTGTGAGTGAGAGATCTAAGTATCTTTTTGACAAGAACTTCATCTGCAATTTCTTCACCAAGTCCTTTGATAACATTCATAGTTTTATCAAATCTGTGAAGATATTCTACAATTTTTTCATCATCTTTCATTTTGATGCTTTCTAGTTGGCTCCTTAGAGTTTGTAGTTTGGCCTCCCTAACCTTTGCGTCTCCCTCAAACAACCTCTACAACTTGTCCCATGTTTCCTTAGCTAAAGCATAGTGCATAACTTTGACAAACTCATTATCAAACAATCCACTCAAAATGGCATGTTTAGCCCTTGCATTATTTTCATACTCCTTTGCATCCAGATTAGTGGGAGGAGTGTTAGGAATAGTATGCCTATTCTTGACTGACATCCATACATCAAAGGCAAGACATGAAATATATGTCTCCATTCTTCTGCTCCAAAAGGCATAATTAGATCCATTAAACATGGAAGATTTTGAGGAAGCAGACTCATTTCTTGCCATTGTGCTCAAGGTCCAGAATCTACCCAAGTTTTAGAATTAACTAGGAACCTTCCTCTGATACCAATTGATGAACACAAAATACCACTAAGAGGGGGGGTGAATCAGTGGTTCCTAGATCTATTACTTTCTTTTAACAATCTTAACAATGTCAATCTTATGCTTTAATCTTATAGACTGTCAGACAAGGAATATAAGAGAGAAAGACAAAGAGCCCATGCACACATAGTCAAGCCACAACACCAGATTTACGAGGAAAACTCAACATGAGAAAAACCTCGGTGAGAAAAGCTGCTAAAGTCTACTACTCCAATCTAGCCTCATAGGTAAAACATAGATTTATATAGATTTTTGGGTACCAATCCAAGGAGCACCGACCCCTACACTTTTGGACACCGACCCAAGGAGCACCAACCCCTGCACCAAACTCAGACTTGGCGATGTATATTGAAATACTAATTAAATGTAATTAAGCCTTCTTGCTGCAAATGATTTTTGCAACTCTTGAACCAATTAACTCACTGTGTCTAAACACACAGTACCACTCCAGGATGCTGCCTGCACTTTCACACCTCACTGATTTAGCACAACTGCTCTATTGAGAAACTACCTGTACAAGCCACTCACTAGTCTATCTACTGCCTTGTACTGTAACTTGATTGAAACCTTTCCTCCAGTCTCCTCCTCCTCACTTCCTTCTTCTAATTGCACTTCTATTCCTCAATCTACACCACCGTAGCATCGTCTTCTCTGTCCATTGCTCCCTTTTCTTATAAAACAGGTTCCCGTCAAAAGGTAGATTCAAAATCTGGGTGGTTAGGGTTTCTACACCATCCTCAAGGAAAATTAGATCCAATGAGATATACAAGATCTAATCTCCTTAATGTCCATCTATTCTTCTTTGTCATCTTCATCCTTTTCTAGATATGGGAAACATGATTCTTCATTTTAGATTTGCATTTTATAGATTGCCATTAATGCTCCTATTGTTTCCTTCTTAAGGAAATCTTTCAATCCAATCTTCTATCTTTGATCTAGATGCCAACTACTCCACTGATCTTCCTCTTACATTCCTTCTTCCTCAAGCTGCAATCAGTCTGATACGATTACTGGAAATACGGTTTCTTCATTAATGATGAATATCAGTTTCATCAACCCAGCGAGTGAAACTTCACCAACTACACCCTACTTGCCACCTCGAATTCACATGGAATTACTCCAATCAAGACATGGCCTTCCAGCCCCTTTACCAATCAAGTTCTTCATGTGTTGACTGACATAGCATCGAATACTGGTTGCACACCTTAACACTCTTCCTTTTCATCTCCACCAGTTGACATCAATGACAACTTAGTGCTAAAATGCCAACATCTCTATCATTATGGATGAGTGCATTCAAAACCATGAGAAGCATTGGATCGTGTTGGGCTGCCTTCAATTCCTGTTGTGTTAGATTATTTTGGACTTCATCTATGGAAGGCATCCTAATGGTTTTTTTGGGTAACATCACAGGTCTTCTACCTTGTGATTGTTGATTCATAGATAAATTCATATTCCAAGTGGGATTGACCAAAGGGTCATTGTTTGGATCCATATTAGCCTTTTGTGATCTTGTTAATGGCATCAATAAATCTCTAAAGTGATCTTGAATCTTTATGACTCAAAATGACCCTCTAAAAATTGGAAATGGTAGATTAAGATGGATGCAAGACTTATGACACTCTACTAAGATTAATGGCGAGGAATAGGACTATTTATCATAATTTTTTCGACAAATTGTCAAAATTCTTCTTGTTCTCTTTGTTCCTTGATTTGTTTTTCTATTTTTGCATCAAGGCGAATAGATTTTAGGATTTCATTATCTATGAAAACTTTGAATTCTTCATATTGGGGGAGATCAATTCTTAATTCCCAAGCAAGATTATCCAAACCGTCAATTATCTATAATTGATCATTGTTTGGTCCAAGACTGGGTTGTTCGAATGGAAAATCATCGTCTCCTTTTAGACACATGCAAAGGATATGCTCTTAAGATTTCTATTGAGTGATGAACCAAAATGCAGACCTATGCAAGTGTTGACTTTGAAACTAATATGGTAAATGTGGAACCTAATGCACTCTATTGTGATATGCAAGACCAAGGTGGATCCTAAGATGAACTCATACAAGGACTTTGTGAGGATACTAAAGAGACTATGTATGGACTAAATTCCTAGAACCTAAGATCACTGAAAGTAAAATTTTCTCCATTTCTCTTGAATATTGGCAAAATTTGTTGAATTTGTTGGATGTAAACACTTGAATTTTCTCTTGAATTTTTGGCTCTTGATTGTTGAGTTGAGAAACTTTGGTTGATTGTTGAATTGAAAAACTTGGTTGATATTCCACTTTAAATGTTTGATTATGTAGCAAAGACACATCAAACACATCAAGAAACAAAATGACATAGAAAGAATACTTGTTTAAGGATATTTTTCAAATTCCCATAAATGTTGGAATCTTTTTCAAGACCCCATTTTTTTTTTGGTAAAATTTTGGTTATTTGATAGCATATCAAGAAGACTCTTTGAAGGTCAAAAAGGTCACAAATATTACCACAACCCACATCTTGATACTCTGTCAGCTCAAAAAACCTTGTCACACCCTAAGGCATGCCCATTTTTTTTCCTTTCTTAAGAAATTAAACCAAAGAGGATCACTCCTCAATTGGCTTGTTATCCTGGGAGATAAATGGTGAGTGTCTTGGGGGTGAATTCTTCCCCACCCTTGCACTGTTATAGTATAAGTGTCTAGTTACCAACTCAAATGAAAGTTTCTATTTCTAAGGCTCTTAGTAAAGGTTCTATTCGGCCTAGCAAAGATAAACTCCCTTAGGAGGCTTCCCAACCTTTATAAAAAAGGCTTTTCGCATCACAAGGATACTAGGGGAAGGCTATCAATGCACACTACCGGTGGAGGGAATTTTCATCAGCCTCCACATTTGATTATAGTGGGTTGGTAAACTTGGATATAAATTTGTTACCCACTTAGGTCATTCCCCTCTCATAAGCCTTAATGGTTCCCTAAGGGAAACTTGGGAGGGCAAGCCTTCTAAAGCTTTTGATGCATGAAATTGAAAGAAAGCATAAACGAGATGGTTTTGGCTTTTTGATCACCCATTGAAGGGGAGAGAATATACCTATCACCTTACAAACATGCAAAAAAATATTCTTTTTAACCTTAATTGCAAAATTTGGTAGTCTAAATGGAGATGTTGCTCCATTAAAACATGGTATTAATTTTATCCTTATAGTAATTGTGAAGAAAAAAGCAGACTATTTGTGGTTTATTTTAAATGCACCAAAATGAAAGTTTTGGCTAATGTAAATCCAGCTTCCTGCAAGAAAGCCATAAAAAGTTAGTTGACATATGGTGGGCTCTCCAGCCTAACTTTCATCTCGGTTACAACTTTCTGTTTGCAGAAACAAAATGAAATTTTGACAAAAAATGATAGAAAAACAGAAACAAAATGAGTCTAATCTATTCTAACAATTGAAAATTAACCTTTGATCAAGTGCGAATTAATATAACAATAATTGTGAATTTCTATATAAGCAATTGTGAATTACTATATAAGTAATTGTGAATTACTATATCAACAATTGTGAATTACTGTATATGCAATTGCGCATCACTTAAACCTACAACTTTGAAAAATTATTAAATAGTAGAAAAAGATAGAAGAGAGAAGTTTTCACTTTCAGTGAAGTCATTCTAGATAAGGCTACCCATTACTTCGACATCATCATAAATATTGAATTTGTCTAGGATTTTGTTTATGGTTTGATGGTGTAAAGTCATAGACTCTTTCTCTTCAAATTCTTGAATGTGTATTTCTTCTTTTACAAGTCTTTCATAGGTTTTTAGTTGTCTTCTATGTTGTTTTCTCCCCCTTGCACCTGAAATATTGAAAGTTACCTTGCCTGCCATGGGATTAGAGACATTTAATGCACAAAAAATCAACTTTTTCAGAATTGAAAAAGCTTGATGGGTTAATCTCGCAAATATATTTAAAGCCAAAGAAACAATAATTTTCTTTTTTTGGGTTGAGCCTAGAATTGCACATTAGTTAAAGAAATTGTGAGTTAATATATCATTAAATACGAATCAAAATAACATCAATTGCACATTAATATGTGCAATTATTAATTTCTATGTAATCGATTGTGTACTCCATCCTGCTGGTCCATACGACCCTAAAAATTTAGAAAAATAGACAATTATATCAATAAGCTATAATTTCATGTCAGGTTCACCATTGTTTCCATGCTTGAATATTGATCAACTTATAAGGCATTGAGAGGGGTGGTGAGTCATTCATAGAAAGAAAAATACAAAACTGAATATGAATTTCACCAACTTAAAACTCAATAGACATGTAAGAAATAACACCAAGTATGCAATCACCACATAAAGCATAAACTACATGACACAAGATATTATACATGGAAAACCCAAATGGGAAAAACCATGGTGGGAGTTAGTACCAACAAGATCCACTATCTGTAGTATAGAGATCGGGCCGGTTAAGGTCTAAAACACCTGGTTAGGGGCACACCCAGTTAGAAGTGTCTAAGCTCGGTTAAGAGCTTTATAAAAAGGCTTGTGAGGACCAGCCCTATTAGGAGCTACCCACATAACTAGGATTTGCAAACACAAGTTAATGTGTCACCTGGTTAGAGGATTTAATGATCAGAACTATTAGGATCTGATTGCACCTTATTAGGAGTGACCTTGTAAGAGGATTTTCTTACTGCAACTGTTAGGGAGACAAAATGTACAAATGATCTCAATATAACACCTATGTTTGATAAGATCCGCTTTAGGACATTATAACATCATAAATACTTAATCTCTCAACTCCTCTGATCTTCGCAATATCAAAAATACAAAATTTGCTCATCATTTATCACACTATGAAGCTCATGTATATATATCCTTTCATACCTCATAACACATTTTAAAATCATCATAAGGTCGGCTAGAACCTTGTTACAATTACCTAGGTTCAATGCATCTAGAACATCTTGCATTGTGTGCTTTAGTTATGTCGGGTAACAAATCCAATTCTAAGTCTTTTTACCGATCTGAGTGATTTTCATCAATACCAGTTAAGTCTCCATCAACTAATATGTTCTATCAAAACAAATCTCATTCACCTGATCGATTCAGCACATGCACTCATGAACATATCTTCATCTGATAGTCTTCAATGCTATTGCAAAACCACATCATCTCAATCTTCATGATTTTCATATACCAGTTGTTAGAATGTAAAACTATCTGTCATTTATCAATTGAAGTCCTAATTACCGGTTTTGATAAAAACTGTCTGCTTTATCGGTTAAGTCTAGCCAGTTCAACTGTAGGAATTAGATGACTCAGAAAAATATAGTTTCCATAAATGACAACATACAAAATAGTCATCATACATAAATATAATCTTTATGCACAATAGACATATACTAGTTGCATCAAGCAAACACACATTACGGGTCTAGTTCAAATGATCAAATGCCAACAATCTCCCCCTTTGGCATTGATAGCAACACTTAGGAAAATTTTGTCAACCAAGTGTGCAAAACAAAAAACTTCATAACATACATTCCCCTTAGCAATTTCATTCCATTACAAGAATTACAAGAATGAAATCATTACTCCCCCTTAACAGTACATACAAAATATACAAAATTTTGACTAGACTATAAACTATTGCTACTCCCCCTTTGACAACAATGCCAAATATAGAAGTAAAATACATACATGACATCAAAATTTGTCAACAAAACTGCATGTATATATAGAAATAAAAGTGTTAAGGTCTTTACAATTCAATTCTCAAGAAAACATCACTGTAATGAAACTTCAACTACTTAAGATCAGTGTCCCATGTTTCCAATAGTTTCTTCATAATCTCAACATGTGCCAAGATCTATGCTAAAAACTCCCCCATAGCATCACTTGTACTCAGCTTAGGAGTAGCCAAAATTTCCTCTAGCTCCTTGAATGCTCTTTCACGAGTATCTACTTTCAGAAGTAGCTGAATCTAGAGTTCTTTCAGTGACCTGATCCGTTTCACTTGCTCATGTTCACAAAGTTCTAAATGGTGTTGTAGATCAATAACCTTTTTACTAAAAGTGATCATTGAGTCCTATACTGGTATGAAAGTTTCACTTAACTTTTGTATTCCCTTCTCAATATCAGCTCTCTTCTTTCTCAAGTCTACACAAAATAGTAAAATTAGGAAATATTAGCCAAATCTTACAGTCGATTTCCAATCTAGTCTTCAACAAGTCTTTATTCACCATTAGGGATACTTTGCCTTTATCTATCTCCACCATTAACTGTTCCCCCCTTTTCTTCTTGTAATCCTTTTCAACAAAAATGTATGCAGCTTCTTCAAGGGATTTAAGTTGTTCATTAGCACTAACAACTAACTGTCCAAGTTTGGTAATAGGGGTAGCCACATGTTTTGTATCAATCTCCGATAGGAGACCTGACAAAATATCAATAGTGGTCCTTATAGTCTCTTCTTCTCTTTGTTGTTCCTTCAATCTTTTCTTTTGTGCCTGAGATTGCATTGGAGTAGCAATCTCCATTAACTCTAAAGAACTCAAATTGTCCATATTAATAGGACCTTTAATTCTCACGGAGTCATCATCATCATCATCATCATCATCAACTATTGTTTTCTTCAGTTTGGATTCAGGAGGTACCTTAGGATTTGTTTTTATTTCTTTTGTTCTCCTCTCCTCTTCCACCTTCTTTGTTTTCTTTTCTTCCTCATCTTTTTATGTCTCCTCTTCGTTAGTGGTGTCCTTGACCGCTTGTGGATTTTCAACAGTTTGTTCTTTCACTAGTGCTTCCTCTTCCTTATAAATTGAATCCCTTTGATTATCCTTAGTAGCAACATTTACATTTGCATTTGCACTTACATTGACTGGTGCAATCTAAGTCTTTGTTGACTATGCATTCACTGGTTTCTCAGTTGAGATTTTGTCTACTTCTTTCTCTTGTCCTTTGTTCTCAAATTGTTCCTGTTGAGTATCAAACATCTGCACATTAACTTCCAAAATATCTACATTTTCATCAATGTTAGCAAGATTATCAACATCACTAGTATCATCATCTGTTATATCTACAAGTTCAGTATCAATAGGACCATCTTGCATATACTTGTTGTCCGGTTCAAAGTTTGTGATTTTTACACCTTCAAGAAGTTCTTCTTACTTTGGCTTATCAGGAGTAATATCCTCAATTACTTCATCTTTCTCCTCTTCTTCATTAGGAATGAGACCTAAATCCTTTTTCACCAAAATATTAGTCTCCTTTTGAACTAATTCGGTCTCTCTAACAAGCATTCTTGTTAATCTCTTCTTTGATCTGAACATTTCTTTTATATTAACCTTTATCTGTTTGATTTCCTCTTCAGTTTTTTTTGGTTGAAAGTGTTTAAGTGTATAATAAATAAATTCTTTATCTAGGCTAATTTCCCCTTTCCACCTAGCATCAATCAAATTGTATAAGGAATCTGGAATTTGCCCTTGTAATTCAATGAGGGCTCTACTAAACTTGTTCACACTGAAGATGACTGCATCTTCAATCACCCTTCATTGAATTTCAGACAAATGAGTAAACAATATGTTTAAACCTTTGTAAATACCACACTCCTTAATAATTCTAATAATTCTAGTGAAAGAATCTTCAAGAGTCAATATTTTGTAGTTGCTTTACCTTTTCAAGTAATCCTCTGCTTCTTAGCACTTAACCTTAGTTCTCTCTTATCTGCTTCAGATTTTTGCTTCCTCTATATCTATCACTGGTTTGTGAGCTTTCTCCTTATTTCTTTTTCTGGTTTGGGCAGGCACAATAGGAGGTTTAACAGATTTATCTTTCCTTAAAAATTATATTTTAGAGGGTTTCCCTCTTTGGGATTCAACAGGCTTCACATTAGGTTCTTTTTCTTTCTTCTTCTCAGTTGCTTTGGCTGCTCTAGTCTTACCAGTGGGGGGTACCGGTTGGTACATTGGAGGTTCCACCTTGTTGAGACTCATATTTAGCTCTTTCTATAGCTATCTATTCTTTTGTGAATCCCGCTTGCCCAACAAAGGCCTCTATTTCTTTTCTTAATTTCTTTGCTATCACCAACTACTGTAATTTAGAGTGTACTTTTAGCAGTTTGTTCTTGTGGGTTCGAAACCTCTCAGTAGTAGTATCGACTAGTTGAGCTAACAAATGATAAGCATAAGCAACAAGGAGATCTTTATATACTTTATAACCCATGGGCATTACCCATGCGGTCTTGGGAAAAACAACTTCCATCAAGCATGTATCTGTGTCAACCATAAAATAGATAGAATTCTCATATCAATTGACTATCTCTGCCGGTATGCATTCCCTAGCATGTATTTCCTTCTCAATTTTCTTAAATTATCCCCATGAAATATCATCAAACTTGTTTTTTAGCATCTGAATGTTGTTCTTCATCTGCAATAGGGCAGGTGTCCCAGTTACCCATTGTACATCACCAATACCAAGGAAAAAGTTTTGAAAATAAAAGAATAAGCCCATGATTGGTTATCCAAGCTTGAATATAATCTTCTTGTCCTTCTTGAGTGCTTCCAAATTTTCCACTAATTTAATCCTTATAACTTCAGTCAAGTCATAGTCCACATTTTCCTTAATCATTCGGTATACAATGTGAATTGTTGTTGTCGATATACTGTTCATTCTACTTGAATAGAAAATTCTATAGCCAATCACCATAGATACAAATTTAAATCAACATGATCGTTAATATCATTCATAGTCATGGCTCTCCTATCCCATCTAGATCTAGTTAACTTCTCAACATCATTCTTAGGTACAAACCTAAACAATGGCACTTCACTAGTTGAGCAAAAATTTGTTACATCATGGATTGCTTCGTTAGTTATTTTGCAAGGTGTATCCAACCACATGAACTGATCATGAATGAATCTCAAAATAAATCTTACCAACTCATCATCAAAATCATCAATGAAATTGATTGCGTGATGAAAACCTTTATCAGCTATGCTTCTGAATTATTCTTTCAATATTCCCTATTTATTACACAAAGATCTGTATTGCTCATAAATAACTACAACTCCCAAGTCTTCAAGTTTGCAGTGATAAAAGGATCTTACATCCTCGACATGCAAAAAACATTTGGTACACTGAATAGGGCACCAATATGGTTAGTTTCCTCTGACTTCTATAAATTCCATTTGAATTCAGGTCTTGCCCTCTCAGTCACATCGACAAGAAGATGTTTATCCATTTAAGATATGCAAATAACCAAGCAAAGAGTAGAATTTCTCAGATAAATACCTCTTTTGCTTCGGTACTAGGATTTCCAACTATAAAAAACTTTCAATACTAGATCACCAAATCAAACTTCACTTCGATCACCTCAGATTGTTGGTAATTGATCTGAATGCTGCTAGCACAAACTTATCGCTACTCTATTCACTTCGCAAAAAGTTCTCAAGACACAAAGTGACAAATGAAATTCAAAAAGTTATATTTATTTATACTTTAACTACTACAATAAATGCATTTACCGACAAAACACTAAAACACCTTAAAATACTCTAAAACATATTACCGGTAGCAAAAAATCAATGATATTTACCAATTTGATCCAAAAAGACATCAAAACATCAAAATGCATCAGAATATGTAGATTTGACAATAAGCTCACCCCAAGTTGTAGAAACAACTTAGTTTGTTGCAGATGGATTCTCCACATTAGGTGAAGAATATGATTCCTTAGATGGTTTGTCATCACTCTTCTTCTTCCAGGTCTTATTCATCTCAGCTCGGGTTTCTTCAATATCAACCTTTTGCTTTCTTTTCTAGTCTAGAAGATGATTCACCGGTTGGTTCTTTTGTGTTCAGCAAAAATTGGCAATGTATCCCAATTTGTTGCAATGATAGAATGCCATTCTAGATGCTCTCCAAGGTCCTCAATTTCCTCTACCTATTCTCCCTATGTAGTTCATTGCCACATGTCCAAAATTGTTGCAGATTGAACAAGTCACATTGACTCTCTTTTCCATCACATAAGGACTAGACTAGATAACATAGGGTCTTTTCCAATTTGTTTTCCTCTAATCAGTGAAATTCCTTCTCTAGTCACCAATTGGTCTTGGGTTCATGTGAGGAGCTAGATTGTCTGCTCCATATCTATATTCAACTGATCTATGCTCATACATGTTTCATGTATAACAATAACCTTCAAATCTCCTAGGCACATATCTAGTATTAGGTCTATAACCAATATTAGCATCATATTTTCTTCTATAAACATTAGCAATATGTCCTGGTTTATGATAGTTAAAGCAAATAGGTTTGTAAGCTTTCTTATTAGTAGGATTCTGAGCCTTAGGAGTAGTTTTACCTTCATGCATGTTTCTCTTGCTACTAGAAGATTCTCCCTTCCCAGATGGATTGTATCTGAACCTAGATGTATCACCTTTCATCCTCTAAGATTGGATCTATTCATCCAGCATAGAGGAGCTCTTGTTGAATTTATCAAACTTCTCAATGGCCTCAACAATTTCCTTTGTAAGATCTTCATTTATTTTCACGAGGGTCTCTCTAAGAAACATTTCCATTTCAAGATCCAACTATAATGCTTATTTTTCTTCTTTCTGCTTATGCCAATGTTCATACAAATTTGCATTCTCTTGCTTGATCTTAAATATTTCATTCTCTTTATCTCAGATTTGATCCTTAGCCTTTCTTCTAGCTTCAAGTTCCTCACTCATCCAGATTGTAAGTGCTTCCAACTCTCCTCTTAGGTTAGTCTTCTCACCATTCAGCTTCTCTACTTCTTTAACCAGTGCATCGATGTTCACCTTATCTAAAGAGCTGCTGTCAGAGATCTCCAATAATTTCTCAGTTGGTTCCTTCCTTGTAGCTAGTGATGTCTTATACTTTCTTCTTAGGGTTTCTATCTCATCCTTGGTTTCAATAAGTTCTCTATGCATCTCTCTATAGCTCATTTTGTCACCCATATTTTCCTTAGGATTAAAGATCCCTTCCAAGCAGTTAAGCCTTAAGGAAGTTAGGCTCTGATACCAATAGATGAACTTATAAGGCACTAAGAGGGGGGTGAATCAGTGATAGTAAAAAAAAATACAAAACTAAATATTAATTTCACCAACTTAAAACTTAATAGACATGTAAGAAATAACACCAAGTATGCAATCACCACATAATGCATAAACCACATGACACAAGAGATTATACGTGGAAAACCCAAATGGGAAAAACCATAGTGGGCATTAGTACCCACAAGATCCAATATCTACTATATAGAGATATGACTGGTTAAGGTCTACAACACCTGGTTAGGGGCACACCCTGTTAGAAGAGTCTAAGCCCAGTTAAGATATTTAAAAAAAGGCCTATTAGGACTAGCCCTGCTAGGAGCTACCCAAGGAATTGGGATTTGCAAACACAAGTTAATGTGTCACCTAGCTAGAGGATTTAATGATCGAAACTGTTAGGATTTGATTGCACCCTATTAGGAGTGACCTTGTAAGAGGATTTTCTTGCTACATCTATTAGGGAGACAACAAGTACAAATGATCTCAATATAATACTTTCTATGTCTGATAAGATCCACTTCAGAATATTACAACATCATAAAGATGTCATCTCTCAACTCATCTGATATTCACAATATCAGAACTACAAAATTTTCTCATCATTTATCACACTATGAAGCTCATGTATAAATTTCATTTCATACCTCATCACACATTTTAAAATCATCATAAGGTCAGCTAGGGCCTTGTTACAATTTGTTAGGTTCAATGCATCTAGACAATCTTGCATTGTATGCTTTAGTAATGTTGGCCACCGACATAACAAATCCAATTTTGTGTCGTTTTACCGATTTGAGTGATTTTCATCACTAGCAGTTAAGTCTCCATCAAATAATCTATTATGTCAAACAAATCTCATTCACCTACTGAATTCAACACATGAGGTCACGAACATACCTTCATTTGATAGTCTTCAATGCTTCTACAAAACCACATCATCTCAATCTTCATGATTTTCATGTATCGGTTGCCGGAATGTAACACTGTCTGTCATTTACTGCTTGAAGTCCTAATTATGGGTTCTGATAAAAATTATCTCTACTTTATCAGTTAAGTCTAGCCAATTGAATTGTAGGACTTAGATGACTCAAAGAAACATAGTTACCATCAATGACAACATACAAAATAGTCAGCATACATAAATCTAATCTCTATGCACAACAAACATATACCGGTTTAGTTCAAATGATCAAATGCCAACAAATATCATTAAATTAAATCTGATTAGGGGGTAAAGAGGATCTCAAATCTTTAACTAATCAAATATAATCAAACATAATGCAATAGAATATAAAATTGAAAGAAATGAAAGTTTTAAACTAAGTAAAACTCCCTATTTATGATTTGTGCTTCCATTGTTCTTCCTCAAATTGCTGGTGTAGGTGGCTCTTAGGTATTGCACTGGGATTCCTGCATAATATGACAATTGCTTTGAAGAGTGTGATCTATGATAATAGATTTTGGATTGTAGATTAATTTAAGAATTTGGTGTTGTTTATATAAATTTTCAAGAGATATGGGGAGGGAATTTGAACTCAAGTTTAAACTGATAGATAACTGATTTAGATTGATTAGTTAACAAAGTTGATTGATTTGTTAACTCATTTGATTGATCTGTTAACTGGATAGATTGGATAGTGGACTGAATAAATTGATCAGTTGACTAAATTGATGGACTAGATGATTGAATGGATTGGAGAGATAAGTGGATTGATTGATTTAGAGTGAAAAGGGGTGATTGAGGAGTTAACTGAGTTAACTAATTAGTTAACAGATTTGATCAATCGATTAAGATTTTAAACATGTGTTGTACGATTTTGAAGTTGAATTTGATTTTCATTTTCAATTTGGATTTGAATTTGGGTTTTCGAATGTTGAAATGCACATGGGATTAACTGAAATTTATTGAAATTTAGATTTGGTGAAATGTTAATTTGACGAAATGAAATTAATTGAAATCCACATTTGGGGAATTGGAGGAATAAGTTAATTAATGAAATTATTAAAAAATTAGAAATGTGATTATTTAAATAATAATGATTATTTAATTAGGGGATAAATCATAATTAATTAAATAATTAATATTTAAAAAAGGGTTAAATGATGAATTGATTAGGAAGTGATAGAAACTGGATAATTAGTAAGAAAAATGAATAATGATGATTAGGTTAGTTGAGAAGAATTAATTAGGTTAATTAAATAATTGATGAAATATTTAATTAATGAGATGAATAATTAGCAATGATCAATGAGACATTTTTAGGTGTTTACAATGAGTATGGTTTCTATTGAAATTATACCACCATGAATGGAAATAGGCTCTGAAAAGGTAAGCTAATAATGCCACATTGTGAGAAGAAACATGGATTATGTTACGGAAATGAGAATACTCTAGACTATGGATTATGGTACCCAAAGGATAATGACCTTGACTCAAGTGCGAATAATGATGTTGATCGAACTAGCAATGTTGAAGAAGCATAAGAAGTGGAGCCCTTGTTTTGGGAATCAGACTAGTCCCATGGTTCAGAAAGAGGTAGGACTCAATTTCCTTGTATGTAGCAAAAGCTAAGTATATCGTAGTAGCATCTTGTTGCACCCAAGTGTTGTGGATGAAGAAGACCTTGAAGGACATCAAGGTAACATATGATGACCCCATCTTATTTTGTGTCACAATACAAGTTCCATAAACATTTCAAATAATTGGATCATGAACTCTAGAACCAAGCATGTATCTATCTAGTATCAATTTCTAAGAGAGATAGCCGAAGATCAATATGTGAAGGTGGAATATATACCTACAAAGGATCATGTTGCAAATTTTTTTACAAAATCTCCGTTGAAGGATTTATTTGACTATCTAAGATTGAAGTTGAGGGTTTTTGCCCCTCCCTATTATAAGTAGATGAATAATAAGGTTTACCTTTCTAGGAGAAGCAATTCAAGACATATATTTTTCCTATACTGAGAAGGGTTACGAATTACGTCTAAGGGGGAGAAAGTAGTGGGTTGATGCTAACAAGGGGAACATTTTTTGTAGATTTTAAAGAATTTCCCTTATCCTTTTCCCTTGATGTCAAAAGGGGAGAGAAATTGGAGGGAGTTGGAGCACATAGTAGGTGTTGTCATTAATGAAAAAGAGGGACATTTTTGCAAATATGGTGTTGTCACTGATTTCAACTAGAGATTTTTTTAATATGTTTTTGTCACTATTGATGTTGTAGATATAGTGTTGACATTGTTGCAAATATGGAGTAGTGTGTTGATGTCAACCTATGATACTGAATATTCATTGTTGAATGTCAAAATGTGTTGATCTAACATTCATGGTTGGATACCAAAATATGTGATGCTGTAAAAACAAAATATGTTGATCTAACATTCATGTTTGGATGCCAAAATATGTGATTCTCTAAAGTCAAAATGTTCATAATTGATAGATTGTTTCAATGATAGAACTCAAGTATCTTATATTATTTTTTGTCTCTAGATCAAGAGGTTGCATTACATTTCTCTACAGTTGAAGATATCATTCTATGGTTTGGAGAAAAGTCAAAGGAGAATATTTATCTTGTATGTATCTCATTCCAAGTCACAATAGTCAATGCAACCATTTCTAGGGCTTGCTAACTTAAGATAGTTTTGTTGTTTATTAGGATGGGCTAGAGGAATTCTCTATACTTCTCTTTTTTAAATTAATTATACTTTCATTTTGTAGGATCTAATCATAGTGTATTCACTTCACTTTTCCTTGAGTTTTAGATGTTTAGGTGTACTGCACACATGGTTCAATTTGTAACATCTCATGTCTTTGCTTCCTAGCGTGTATGTGTTGATTGATCTTAGTATCTGCATTTTTGTCCCCACTTAATTGAATGTGATAGTATGAATTAATAGTACATGAGCAATGTTGTAAGTTATATGATGTTGTGATGATCTCCACACTATGGATTTTTATCTTTTTGAAACTATTTGTTGATTGGAGTGGACATTTGAAAAGTTAAAAGGTTGTTTGGATAACCTCATATACTTGGGATAATGCTCTATGGTTTGTGCCAACATGGAGAGGTGTGCTATGATTATTTTATTCCAATCTATCTCTTTCCTTGATTTTCATTTACTTCCCTTTCACCTCAAAAGTGGTCAGGGTTGACCTCCCTAGAAGATTAATGTTTCATGTCTACATGTTTAATCCCCGTCAGGAGTATGTGCACCATTATATTAATATTTTTTCAAGCATGGATATGAGTCTTAAGTTGAATTAGGTCCTATTTATCCTTTGGATTGAAATGCAGTAGTTCTCTTCTCTTCGTAGATCATTTTCGGACTGACCTCTTTGATCAATACATGTTTCATGTTCATATTCTTTATCATGGCCAAATTGGAAAGTTTGTTGATGATTGTAGAGCATATATAATGAAGATCAAATAATTGAAAAGGGAGTGGTTTTGGTGTGAAGTAGAGTGTATTTTGAGGAATATCTTAATGTATATTGGAGGTAGTGAGCCAAAGGTACTCTTAGTTGAATGAGCCCAAAAGTTTGCAAGAGGTAAGGGGTCTAGGAAAACCGATGGTTGGTCATTGATTCTACTAGGATATGTTGTTGTCATTGATGTCAACATATTCTTGTGATTTATTTTGGTGTGATTGGGAATATTTTCTAATCCAGTTTTGTAGCTTGGTTTTGCTGATCATTGTTTTGCAGGGGTTGATATTTCCTCTGGTATAATCCAATGTGATCAGATCTTGTGCTAAGACTTTGGGATATTGTTTTGGATAATCTTTTGTATATTCATTTCAGATGGTTTGTGATTCGATGCTCCACAAGTTATCTTTCTTTGTGACAGTTTCTAATTGGTTGTGTTCTTGAGCTTCTAGACATTGACCGATGAAGATTTGGTAAGTGGTGTTGTTGTAGTTGTTCCAAATGATTCTAACATGCTTGATGGTGTTTCCTAGTTGTGTCCTATTTGTTTTGGCAATTTTCATTGATCGTTGTGTGATTTTTTGGTGGTTTCTATCAACCGGTAATGATTTGCATGTTATGCGGTATTTTTGGTGGTGTAGCATGTTGCAATTGATCTTGGCATGATTTCCGGTGGATGTGATCATTTGGGAATTTGATTTAGGACCTTTCTATGCTCTGTAAATCATTATATTGGTCTGGTGGTCAATATTTGTATCATGAGATGAAATTTTATAATTATGAGTTGAGGGTTGAGGGTTTAGTCAACCTTGTTATCAAGGTTGATGAATTGTATATAGAGGTGAATTATTGATGTAGTTTGGGTGTCGGTATTGTGTTTGCATTATCAGAGAGAGGTGTATCTGAGAACAAGTAATTCATCATTTGATATTGAGTTTGAGCTGAGATTGGTGTTGCGTAGCAGACAATTGTGCCTAACCAGAATTGTAATCAGGCATTTGGAGATGCTATTATAAGTCATTAAGACTTCCCTAAGGGTTCTAACCTTCTAGGAAAACATCTTTTCAGTAGTGAGCTCTAGGCAGTGTGCCTAAATGCATGTGTATACCCCATTGTAATATTTTCACATACTACTATAGAGTATTATCTTACTATGGGTAGGTTTCCATTGTGGTTTTTCCATTAACTAGGTTTTCCACATCAAAATTTTGGTGTTGTATGTTGTGCTGTTAAATTGATTATTTGTCTATTGCTGTAATTTGGTAGATCTATTATTGTGCGTAAAGATTAATATTTTGGTGAAGATTGTGTAATGGTGGGAAAATGGCGAATGATAGATCAAGAGGAAAACTACCCTTTCCCTCAAAGAGAGATGAGAGTCTCACTATTGGTTACCATTCAAGCACTTCCTGCCATGTTACATTAGAAAGAGGAGAGGATAATTCACTAGATTCAATCTCTCCACACAAAGATGGTAGGTTGAATTCTGAATGAATTTGGAATACTAAGTTGATCCCCTCTTTCTTGTTTAATTTGGAAAGGAAATTGATTGAAATATGTAATTTAAGAGTGGCAAAGAAATGATTATAATTTGAGATTGGAATATGGGATGAAGTTGTGCATCTGGATCTAACAACAAAATGTCGATACGAAGACACCCTACAAATTTGAGGAGAAGTTGCCTAGACCATGGTGGGAACGTACACACTCCAAAAAGTCCATGAAATGAAAAGGGTTTTCCCAACACTACAAATGAAGCCTAAATCCAAAAGTACAGCTACGTACCTACAAGCTACACATAGAAAAGAGAGGAAAATGGGTGGCGATTGGGGGTTTGCTTGTAGGTCAAACCCCAATTTTGGAATTAACCAAGTAATGCAAGAAAGTACTTGCAAGTAGATGTAAATGAAAGACTGAATTGTAAATCACCTCAAGGGAGATTGTAGTAGTAATGTTGATAGAAATTTTTGTGTGGAATTGAATGTTGGAATCAATCTCCTCTTCAATGGTTGAATCTTTGACTTGAATGCAACACCTAGCCTTGAAGGGAGACTTAAGAATGCTCAATGCTAGAAAAGAATGTTGGAATGCTTGAAAGCTTTTGAATGCTTGATCACTTGTGAATTTCTCACTCATCCAACTTATCATATTTCCACCTATGAAAATGAGAGGACAAATGCACCTTAAATACATGTTAGTAGATTTGAATTTCTTCATGAGCCAACATCGGGGGAGTTTCCCACCCGATGCACAACCAACAATGCAGCCCTAGGAAGGGTTCTACCCCAAAATAGTGTAGGGATAGAGGCACCATGCCCATGTCCTACCCCTTTCTCCAGGGAAGAGTGAGAACGGGGTGATGCAGAGGCAAAGAAAGAAGCTATTTCCGCAAGCTGAGAAATCTTCAGTCTACGATCATGCTAGAGGATTCGAACTTGGGTGTGTGAGGACCCTATTGCAGTCAAAAATTGCTAGGGTCACAATTTCATGACACTACATTTAGCCCCCACTTTAGTGGGAGTATAAGCGTATGCCAATATTGTCGATAAAGTACAAGGAAACAAGATTGAAAGACTTTTACCACATCAAGGAGGAAAGATGCGGCAAGCCCCTAGTGGACTTAGGATCTTACGAATTTGATTGACAAAGTAAAAGGGAAGATTGAGAAGGGGAGAACCATGACTCCAAGTAGCAAAGTTCCCTTCACTATGAGTCATGAAAGCAAGTATACTAAAGATTACAAAGAAAAATAAAGCTCACTAAGTAATTATAAGTATCACAAGAAGGAAAGTATGAGCGGAGTGTATGCCCCCATGTTAAAGCGATCACATGCACCTTATTGGGAGTGATTGCTTTAAGGTAGGATACACCCAAGAGAGAGAAGAAAGGGAGCACATTATCACAAGGATTTATCCCCCAATCAAGGAACAAACCCCAAGATAATGAACACAAAAACATGAGGTAGTATCACTTTCCTCAAGGTCAGTATGCATATGTTAACACATGTATATCATGTATGTATATGCATATAGTAATCCTCATTCCCCAAAGGACACTACCTAAGAAGAAAGGAAAGAGATGATGTCTCTTGAGTCAACATGAAACATATCGAGAAAAGATCTCAATGCTTTGCATCATCCCCAAGTAGATATTAAGAGAACAATAGAAGAGTAAGGATACATATAGAAGAATGGTCACAAAAGAGAAAGAAATGAGAGAGAGAGAAGATATATAGTGCTAGTATTGCTAATCTAGCACAACATCCACCTCCCGATCTTTCTGATCTCTATTTGGGAAGGCGAGCAACATGCCAGAGGAGAGATATCAAGCACAATAGATGGAGCTATCACAAGATCCAAACAAGGACTACTGTCATGTTGTAAGTCACTTTGTTCAATTCAAGGAGCTAGCATTAGGGTTTGTAAAAACTCATCTGATAAATGCTTGTCCACATCAACATACTCATACTCACTATCAAAAGCATTAGGATTTGTATTGCCATTATGAATACATTTTCACCCATTTATTCATCAAAGTTTAGAGAAAGAGGAGCAAGAACATGAATAGGAGTAAAACCATCACATATTTAATGGAACTTATGATTTGGAGATGTTGGTTGAACATCTTGCTTAGGAGAAAAGGGAATCATGTCAAATATCAGATTTTGAGGAGATTGAATATTTTGACAAGTAGCTTCATGACCTCAAACATGGCATCTTCGTTGGTGTTCTCTCATACAATTATTTCATTAAGTCTTAGTGGAAGGCTGAGAAGAAGGAGGAACACTTGGAAAAGTAGGAATGTTTGTCTCTTTTATAGTGGAAGGTTTAGGTTGACGTCTTTTTGGTTGAACAATAGGAGAGGCAGGCCTCTTCTCTTGATAAGAGGAAGAAGGTGGAACTACTCCATAGAAAGGGGGAATATTAGGTGTAGGATGGAGACCAGGTCCATCATGAGGAGGAGGTATAGGTCTCACCTTAGGAATAATATTGGTTTTATCCTTAAGAGAAGGTATAGTCACATCCATAGGGGTAGGTGGACAATCTTCCTTAGGAGGGCGATCAGTTCTATCTGTGAGGGGAAGGACCTCATATTGAAGAATAATAGGAATGTCAAGTGTTGGAGATCTAGGGTAACTTAAGGATAAAATCATATCGTTCTTCCTTTTTTCATAAGATTGAAAAAGAGCATCGCTCCTTGATGGAAGAGATTGAAATTATTTAGGACAAAATAGATCAATAGGAACACAAGGGCTTCTTTCAGATGGACAAAATAAGCTATGGTTCACGGTTATGATTCTCCATTGTGAGGAAATTTAAGACACTTGTGGATTGGAGAAGCAATAGCCTTCATGGAAGATAGCCAAGGATATCCCAAATTCACATGGAATTTCTCAGAAGAAGGTATGATAACAAAGTCAACATCCATGGATTTAGCATGAACTTCAACAAGAAGCATGATAGAGCCAATGGTAGGACAAAAGAATCCATCAAATAACTTAACAACCACATTAGAAGTATCATATAGTGGTTTATGCAATCATAAAGTGAAAAGATACTCTTCAGTTATGACATTAACCATCCAAGAGGGATCAATCAGGGCATCATGGTAAGGAATATCCTTAACCTTCACAACTATGTATAAAGGGCCATCGGGTGCTCTAATGGTCTCACTAGGGTCAAATATAATACAAGGATCCTTAGGCAAGTATTGTGTTTCTACCATATTAACCAAGTTTGGAGCCATACAAGTGAATTGTTCAAAAGAGAGAGAATCAGGCACAATCTCAATAACGTTAGAGGTATGAGATGGCAAGGGATCAGTGAAAATATTAAGATTTTGATTAGGAGGACCTACTGATTTATTCCCTTTATCATTCACACCTACCACATATATAGTATTATTATCAATCAAGTATTGAATCTTATTTTTCAATGGAAAAAATTTCTCAGTATCATGACCAGGTTGACGATGAAATTGGCAAAAAAGAATTGTTATCAAAATAAGGAGATGCAAGTCTGGAAGGATCAATTTATTTTATAGGAAGAAGTTTGATAACATTTCTGTGCAAAAACTGAGACATAATACTATGTAAAGATTCATTTAAAGAAGTAAATTATCTTTTTCTTGGAAAAATTAAGGAATTGAAGGAACACCTATTGTGGCATTCACATGGTTGTTGTTGATTGGATCATTGAACTTCAAGAAGCTTTTTGTTGGTTTGAACTTCGCAAACGGTTGTTGAACACTCTCTCCCTTATCACCCAGAGCCATAGGAGTGGATTGCTCCATTTCACTCATAGCTAGTTGATAATTGTGGAGTGTTACGCACAACTATAGAAAGGAAGTAAACTCAGACAAAAGAAGATTTTCCTTGATATCTTTTTGTAAATTAGAAATGAAAATTCTTTGAATATCATTATCAGGCACATGAAAAGAATTTTGAGCACACAAATGCTTATATCTACCATTGAAATCAGTCACTTTTTCTTTAACACCTTGTTTACAATGCATTAAATCAGTCAAAGTGATTTTTGGACCAATGTTGTTTTGAAATTGTTGGATGAAAGAATTAGCTAGTTTTTGAAAAGAAGTAATAGAGTAAGAAGGCAAAGAACACTACCATTGTAAGGCCTTATCCCTTAGTGTTCTTGTAAATAGTTTTGCAAGCAATCTTTGATCTTAAGCAAAATCAGTACACAAGGTTTGGAATATTTTGACATGCATAAGAGGATCACCTTTTACATTATAGATTTCTAATTGAGGGATATCCACATGTTTAGGTGGCACGACTTTAACAATATCAAGAGAAAGTGGGCTCGCAACATCAAAGGTGGGCACACTAAACTTGGATTGACTCATGGAAGCAATTTGTTGTTGTAAGGAAGACATGGTTTGGGCAAGATTGTTGATTGTCATTTTGGTAGAAGAATTGATGTTAGACATAGGTGATTGAGAAGGTGGTGTGATGTTATTGAAATAAGGAATGGACTGAGAATAAGGTGATAGGACACTATGATAAGTAGGCACAGGTGATGATTGCGTAGGAAAACTGACACTTAAAGGAGAAATAAAGTTGTTGAAGGAATTTCCCCCTTGTGTCACACTGATTGGTTGAGGAATAGTAGGAATATTCATGGAAATCATAGGTAATGATGGAGGATTAAATGAAGAAGGGGGATTGCCTCCATGACCTATGGTTGTAGGAATGAAATTTTGAGTTAAAGCAGCCATGATGTTGGATGTGAAAGTATGAATACTAGTCTTAGGAGTAGTCAAAGGAATTGAAGGATTGACTTGTGTTGAAGGTTGTAAGTAACCTAGGGTTTCAGCACAACTCTTGATAGGCATGACATTAGAATCAACAATATGTGTAGTGCCATGCAATATATCTATTTCATTCTTATCACTTTGAAGCATGCACTTAAGACCTTCAACTAATGGAACAACTTCACTATTAGGGTATTCTTGGGACATCCATTGTTGAAAGCTATCGAATTGATTGTCCAATGTAGAAAGTTGATCTAAAGAAACCCTACTTAAATATTCTTCTTCATCATTGGACTCATTAATGGGGTGAATAAGCACATGATTAGGATGGGTAGAATTAGCATGATCCTCATTAAAGAAGATGTATACACCTAAAAATGGTGTGAAGATAGTTAATTAAATACACAGTTATTTGATTAATTCCCCTTCCCAATTAATTGAATTCACAAGCAATTTAATTAATTTCTCTATTCATCTACTAGTAAATAAATCTACATGATTTATTTATATAGTTCATTTCATATCCCCCTTTGATTAATTGATTCTAAATTAATTAATGTCCCCCATATAAATCAATTCTTCTAATCCCTAATTAAGATTAACAAACTCAAGTTTGTTGAAATTAATTATCATTTTCCAATTATTTGAATTTATAAATTCAAATGAGCACATGGCTCCTAACTTTTAGCCACCTAACCTAACCCATTCCACCTAATCTTGGGTCTAACTAACCCTATCCTATCTTGCACATTCTAACCTCCTTATCCTAACCTCCCATGGTGTGGATATTCCCTCCTTGAGACACATGGAACTTTTGCCACATGTCTCCTCCCATGGACACTTTCCCTCTCATGAGAAAGGCTCCTTGACACTTGTCACCATAGAGATGACAAGTGTCCTTTCCTCCAACCTCTTCTCCAACTTCCTCAATCTTGTCCCTTGATATCTTCAGATTGGATCTGGACTGTTGATTCCTGCCACCTCAGCTTTGGCCTTGGAATTCCTATAAATATCCCCCATTTTGGAGCAATAAGGATCCCTTGCATTCATAGATTTGGCATCATTACTATAGGCAATTTTCATTTCAATCATCTAGTAATTAGCATTTTGGATTAATCATAGCATGTTAATCTAGTTTCTTAAATCATGCATTTCATATCATCTCCATAGTCAATCATGATCAAATAGCTACTCAAATCTTGAGTTGCCACTTTGGAGGTCATTGCTTTGCTGAGAGCCTATCAATCCAACACCTTCAAGGTCCTCAATAATAGAGGAAAATGGGACATTTCAAGGAAGGCTTATGGTTTGCATTTCTAATCTAGTTTTCAATTAAGCTTTTCAATTACACTTTATTGTCTCATTATATGTGTATGCATTCTTTTCCTTCAGCGCTGTTCATATTCATCATAAAGCCTTTGTACATATGCAAGCATCCTAGGTGATTTTTCGTCATGGTTTGGATCATTGTATATATCATAATAAAGGTTTGTTTTTCTAGTGTGGGGGCAAAATTCTGAACCTAGCTGGGGGCAAAAAGTTTCGATCATTTTTAGCTTAATCAAATAGGGAGAACAATAGGTAGACAACACTTGTCAAGTGAAAAAATGAGACACATCCAACATTGAACATAAGATCACATTGTCAACCATTAACTATCACATATCAATCTAAACATGGCAAAACACATGTCAATGGATGATATATCTTGACTCATGATTTTGACACTTTGGCAATAATGGTTCAACTATTTTATTTTGATTTTCACTATCATGATTTCTGAGTAACTCCAGGATGTCTTTGACTAGAGGAATGAGGAAGGAACATGATATTTTTCTTGTCTACTGTCTCTAAATTAATCATTAATATGTGCAAGGTTGTCTCAGGACATGATCATTGAAGTATCATGGAAGACATTTCGGACTTGCATATAGAAATGATTAATACTGCTTGTTTTATGCAAGCAACACTCAAGTCATCTTGGTTCAAGTATACCTCGATGCTTGTGCTATCTTGCAATATGAAAACCTAGGAAAGTAGTACTTAGGTCATCATGGTCCAATTATACCATTGATGTTTGCACTCACTTCCCACATTTTAAAGTCTCAATGATGAAAGAAAGCAATGACTCCATGATCGGTCTGTTCACTACATTGCAATTCATTTTTGCATTTGTATTTTAAAGTAGATTTGCATTTCATTCTGCATGGGATCATAATGCTCATCTTTTCCAAGGCCAAAGAGTAACATGGTGTTATCTCTCTTATTACGTGATTAAGTACATTGGACAATAACAAAAATAATCAATTCATTCATCCTGCATGATAAGTTAGTTCATCTCATGTAACCATTCCATACTGAGGCATCATTCATATAAAGCATCAAATAATTCATTCATTTAGTTAGATCATTGCATGGCATTCATCTAATCTCAAATCATATAAAGTAGCACCATTGCATTGAATTGCATTGCATCCATCTCATATTAACATGCATACAAAAATCATAAAAGTATCATAAACATAGAAAGCATTGCATTGCACATACATCACATAGCACTTATAAGCATCACCATATATATTTGCATTTGCATACATCATGTAAATACTACATCGTCATATATCCATCATCTAGAATTCATAAGCATATAAAAATTAAAGCATACATCATGAAAATAACTGCATAGCATAATCATATATCAAATAAAATGCATCTATCATCTCATAGGCCATGTAGAGCGAATAGGATCGACTGCCTATCATATCATAAAACCAAGATCAATGTCCAAGGTACAATGATATCACAAAATATATGAGATACATCACAAATATACATTCTGGGAATCATCAATATCTCATCACAAAATGGTGTGTCCATGAATGGATCAATGTCCCATATTAGTGTGACCACTAGGACGCAGAGCGAAACTCTGTCCTAATGTGCCAGGTATAGTAACACCAGCTAGTACCCCTGTACCTGAGTCCCCACCTAGGAGAGCTCTCTGAAGTGGCCTTGTCACTCCTCGACTCTTAGTCTGACTCTGTCCCGATCTCCTACTCAGTTATGAAAATCCTAGAGCCCTCCGATCAACAAGAATAATAGTAAAGTATAAGGTCCTATAATAATCAGCCTCTCAGATCCCCTAGTGCATCATCTTTAGGGAAGTCTTCCCTGAAATAGACTCTCCTAACAACTGTACCTATGCCTTGGCCTATCGACATCTATCCCTAGTTGCATCTCTCTTGACTATGAGAGAAGCCATCTAAGTCTCTAGATGGGCCATCTGAGAGTCCCTCTCTACTAGTCAACTCTCTAGCTACTAAACTCAAGCCTATAAGTCCATAATCTGAGCTGGCTGTTGATGAGATGATATCCTAATGAGGATCCATCGAGGGGCCTCTACCTATGGCTGATCAGCCCGTGATACTATCATAGGTACCTGCTCAATCAAGGGAACCTCTTTCTTTGGGACTTGCTGCCCCTGATCCTCTAGACCTGATCTCCTACATCTGACCACTCGGGCCATCCAATATTGTATATACATCTCTGGTAGATCTAGAACTTCTAGCTCTTGGTGTGCCTGCCAGTGCCACAACCACTACTTGACCATCCCCCAATCCCCCATCATCATCTCCTCCATCATCATCTCTAGCAACATGATCTCCTACATCTCCTCCATATCTATCTCCATCTCCACTATCATCTCTCCCTGCAACTCTTCCCCCCACCATCCCTCCATCGTCTAGGAGGTCCACATTGTAGCCTCTCATAATCCTCATCTAAAAATTGCTCTAGCTCATCTAGACGTGTCAGCCTTGGAAACCTATGTACAGTACAATGCACAACATACTTATGTGTCATCCCCCTATCCATCACACCTGGAAGATAATCCCAATCCAAAGGCCCCAATGATCAATACTCTGCACATGCCTGGTCATATGAAATAGAAGGCCCCCAAATAACCACATCCAATCTCTTGCGAGCATAATGAGTCGTACCCTTTGGTATCCCCTGTATCCTACCATATTGTCTCAACACCCTCGTACAAAGGAATCGCTTGATGACATAGGGTGTCATTCCAATCAGATATTGCACAATGAATACATACGACATCTCCACTATATCCTCAGGCCAAATCTCACAATCCCTATATGGTCTCCATATCACTGTATCTAGATCATCCAAGGTCCGTTGCCAGTACTCCAATTTGCCTAGCTTTTGCTAGACAATGATACCTAGATACCCGTCAGCATAAGGCTTTCCTACAGGTCTATCTCTATCAGCTAATGGTCATCTGATAGGTAGGTGCTGCTAGGCCCATATCTGAAGCATAGACCCCTACTGATAATGCAGCTGATCTCTGGTACACAACTCGGTGCAGGTCATGATACAAGTGCACTAGCATGCATGACCCCATGCAAATTGGGTCCCTTGTGTCACCATCAGCTCAAGAAGAAGGCCCCATCCAATAGATAATCCCTTTGACCTGTGATCAGGACAAAGAAAACCTCCAATGAATCTGATGAGCACAATAGGTAATGTGGCATATACTAGCTCTAGCATCTCCTATCACACAATGTCATATCCACCTATCTCATCATCCTCGATCACTTGGCAAAGTGCATCTATCTCACCCTGCTTGTTGAGATCATAATACACTAGCTCACCCATCACAGGGATGTACCATATCTGGTAGACATCCTCGGGTGTCACCATCATCTCGTCCATCGACAAATGAAAAGTTTTGTGCTTGCTATGCCAATGCTCTACTAAGGTTGTCAATAATCCCTAGGTTATCAAAGGTTGGGGCATGTTAAGAAGGGAAGATAAACCACACCTACCAATGTGGTCTTGCTCTGCCTAGCTAAGGCAGGGTATTAGCATCCATGTCTTCGAGAAGCACTCCTGAGACTGGAGAATAGTAAAGTGCTTCTGCAATCAAATCATCTCATCATATCAGTTTCTTGATTCATCTATCTATCAAACCAATCTATCTATCAATCTATCTTTCTCAATTGAGATTTTTATCAAATCTCATTGGGCCCCTATCAATGGTACTCCTCTATCATGAGGTTGTTATCATTCTTATCTCATCTTGTGCATACATCGAGATAATCAGAACTGGTCATCAAATTTATCAATTAGGAGCATCTAATTTTATCAATTAGATAGCTAATCAAATCTTACCCTATCAAAATAAAAATTCAAATCAAATTGACAGCAAATCCAACCTCTTTATCAAATCATTTTCATAAAAAATCGACAAATCAAATCATTTTCCTCAAAAATCGGCAAATCAAATCATTTTCTCAAAATCACCCAAATCAAATAATAAAAAAAAAGCAAATCGCCAAAAATAAAAAAATCAAATAATCAAAAAAATGCAAAATTGAAAAACCACCAAAAATCGAAAAAATCAAAATCAAAGCAAAGTCGAAAAAAAAAAAAAAACCAGAAGCCAAGTCGCCCCCCCCCCCCCCCCCCCCCCCCGCAGTGGTGCCTGGGGTGCCTCCCCCAACGCTCGTGGTGGCGGCCACCACCAAATCACCATCGTCCCCCCTTCCAAAATGGCAATTAAATAAAAAAATATTTCAAAACAGAGGAGATTTAAATAAACTTTTTTCAAAAATCGGCGAGATTTATATGCATAATAAATTTTTTTTTGGGATGAGAATTGAAAATTTTCAAAAAATCCTATGAACCCATTTCGTAAATCAAAAAAACCATCTCAAAAATGTAATTGTTTCCCCAACCCATCTGGCAAAAACGTTAAAAAATGAGTTTTTATGCAAGCAGCTAAATTTTTCAAAAATCAACTAAAAATTAACAAAGCTGGGTTTTCTCGAAGTATGTACTGGAGGACGCTCATATCCCCAAACTCACTCTAACCTATGTTGGTGGTACAGGATCGCCATTCCTTCCTCCAGAGCAATTTGTTTTCTCAAACAATTGAAGTGCACAAATGAGGAGTGGTAAAAGGAATTCACCTTTTTAAACTCACAATGGGGCATTTAAGTGGGATTTTTATTCCACTGGTTTTTTTAATCATCTAATCACCTAATCAATCTGGCAGGGCAGTGTTTTGAAATTTCTTATCGAGAAATGAATCGGATTGACTCTAAAAATCTCTAAAAATCAGAAAATCATTAAAAATCTAAAAAAAGAAAAAATCAAAAATATAAAAAAATCGTGAAAAATTCAAAAACATTCAAATCTTATTTGATTCATCTCCCGAGGGGAAATCCTCACATCAATATCTATCAGTCAGTATCTGGGGTATCATATTGAGATTTATCATCTCAAAGATCAAAACCACATCATATTGAGATTTATCATCTCAAAATCAAATCAGTACCATATTGAAACCAAATCTGCATCAAATCAAGATCAAATCTGCATCCTGTCGAAATCAATATTAGCAACATCCTCAATCAAGTTTTCTTTGAACCAACACATCCTCACACTGCTTCAAAGAGGGGCAAAATGTATGCATGTAAAAATGGTTTGAAGATAGTTAATTAAATATGCAGTTATTTGATTAATTTCCCTTCCTAATTAATTGAATTCACAAGCAATTTAATTAATTTCTCTATTCATCTACTAGTAAATAACCATACATGATTTATTTATATAGTTCATTTCATATCCCGCTTTGATTAATTAATCCTAAATTAATTAATGTCCCCCCATATAAATCAATTCTTCTAATCCCTAATTAAGATTAACAAAGTCAAGTTTGTTGAGATTAATTATCATTTTCCAATTATTTGAATTTCTAAATTCAAATGAGCACATGGCTCCTAACTTTTAACCACCTAACCTAACCCAGTCCACCTAATCCTAGGTCTAACTAACCGTATCCATTCTTGCACATTCTAACCTCCTTATCCTAATCTCCCATGGTGTGGATATTCCCTCCTTGAGACACATGGAACTTTTGCCACATGTCTCCTCCCATGGACACTTCCCCTCTCATGAGAAAGGCTCCTTGACACTTGTCACCACAGAGATGACAAGTGTCCCTTCCTCCAACCTCTTCTCCAACTTCCTCAATCTTGGCCCTTGATATCTTCAGATTAGATCTGGACTATCGATTCCAACCACCTCAGCTTTGGCCTTGGAATTCCTATAAATATCCCACATTTTGGAGCAATAAGGATCCCTTGCATTCATAGCTTTAGCATCATTACTATAGGCAATTTTCATTTCAATCATCTAGTAATTAGCATTTTGGATTAATCATAGCATGTTAATCTAGTTTCTTAAATCATGCATTTCATATCATCTCCATTGTCAATCATGATCAAATAGCTACTCAACTCTTGAGTTGCCACTTTGGAGGTCATTGCTCCACTGAGAGCCCATCAATCCAAAACCTTGAAGATCCTCAAGAATAGAGGAAAATGATACATTTCAAGGAAGGCTTATGGTTTGCATTTCTAATCTAGTTTTTAATTAAGCTTTTCAATTACACTTTATTGTCTCATTATGTGTGTACCTCTTCTATATACCACATTTTTAGCATCATAGAAGTCACCCAAATTAGGCTCCATCTCCTAAGTAAATAAACCTTGGGAAGCCTTGATTCTAATGCTTCATCTAAAGGGGATAGGATAAGTAGGACTAATAGCTATAAAACTAATGCACTAGAGGGAAAATTGAAATTTTGAATTGTACAACAAAGCTCACAAAATTAAGTAATGTGAAATTCAAAAAAGTAATGATTACACAATTTGAACTTTATTGGAGGAAAGGGATGACATAATTTCCAAAAATGAAAGGAAATTGGAATTTTAAAATTAGGGCCAAGGGAATACCACTTAATCTTAAAATCATAATTTTTAAAATCACGACAGACTATAATTAACCTCTTAGTTATAAAAATTTTCTTGCAATTTGAAATGTTGAATTTTGAAGGTATTTCTGATTCTAGAGAGATCAAAAATTGATAAAATCAACCAATCTTCTGAATTTAGGCTATTAAATACAGTCATAACAATCTCCCAAAAATTTCGGGAAAAAAGTTGAGGACCATGATGGGAATGCACATGGTCCAACCAACTTTTTTCAAAATTTTTCAGGGATGGATATTATGACGATTTTAAAGCTAACCCCAAAAAAATTGTGAATTTTACAATCTATAGATGGGTGAAATGAAGGCACAAATGTGAAAATAGGACCCTATTAGGGTTTTGAAGAAAAAGAGGAATTGAATTGTAATTTTGAAAAAGGTCAAACCTAATGGATAGGGACACCTTAGAAAATGTTTAGAAATCTGAATGTAAATGAAATTGACTTGAAATTCACACAAAACCCAATTAATTTTAAGAATTAAAGTTTGATGACCTAACCACTTAATTTTGAAATTTGAATTTTGGAAAAAAGGGGGGAAATTAAAAATTTGAATTGTAGGATTGAAGACAAATCTGAGAACAATCAAAAATCAGAAAATTAAATGGAAATCCAATTTTTACACAAGTTCAAGATGATTTTTAAAAATTAGGGTTTTAACAAGTAACCTCTCAATTTTGTAAATTTTAATTGCGAATTGAACGAGATAATGAGAAAATTTTTACAAATCACAAGTTCAATTTTAATTTAAAAAACTAAGGTTTTAATGATTTAACCACTAAGTTTACAAAAATTTGAAAATTGCAAGTGAAAAATATGCAATCTTGTTCAAAGGAAACCATGCAAGATGTTGGGTTCACCAAAATGTAATGGTGGGAAAATGGTGAATGATATATCAAGAGGAAAACTACCCTTTCCCTCAAAGAGAGACGAGAGTCTCACTATTGATTACCATTCAAGTACTTTTAACCATGTTACATTAGAAAGAGGAAAGGATAATTCACTAGATTCAATCTCTCCACACAAAGATGGTAGATTGAATTCTGAATGAATTGGGAATGTTAAGTTGATCCCCTCTTTCTTGTTTGATTCGGAAAGGAAATTGATTGAATTATGTAATGCAAGAGTGGCAAAGAATTGATTATAATTTGAGATCAGAATATGGGATGAAGCTGTGCACCTAGATCTAGTAGTAAAATGTCGAGACAAAGTCACCCTATGAATTTGAGGAAAAATTGCCTAGACCGTGGCGGGAACATACATGGTCCTCCGAAAAATCCATTAAATGAAAAGGGTTTTTCTACCTCTGCAAATGAAGCTTGAATCTGAAAGTACAGTTGCGCAGCTGCAACCTACTTTTAGAAAAGAGAAGGAAATGGGTTGGGATTGGGGCTTTGCCTTTAGGTAAAACCGCAGTTTTGGAATTAACCAAGTAATGAAAGAAAGTACTTGGAAGTGTTGGTATTTTGGTATGGTTTTGTCATTGATGTCAACACCTACTAAATACACCTACTTTGGAGATCCAACAACATTCACCGACAAATAGTAAACTATGCAATAGTTACCAGTATATGATTAACCGATAGGATATAATGTTCACCGGTACGTGGAATGACATGGAAGACACTTGGTAATGTCGAAGACATCATGTGGACACTTTATTTTGAAGTAATAATCATTGATATATTCTTATTTGCATATTTTCTTTTATCGGCAAATAGGTCCAGATTATCTAGGGTTACACCGGTAGGTTTATCTTTTCCAGATCAGCATGGCATGCTATGGAGATGATTTATTATTGTTGTAAATGCATTAAGCCGACATGTTCAATCGGTTATTGCATCAGATATTGTATTGTTTTTAAAATGTTTTTATTGTAATATCTTGTAGAGCCGACCTACTAAAATTGGTCTTAGGGTATGGTATAAATGTAAGATCTTATTTGTAAGATCAAGTGTGCAACGCGAAAAAGATTCAAGTGAAAGTATATGCAAGATAAAGCAGAGGCATACACGAAGACATCATTTGAAGGTGAAGTTAGGTTTTTGTAGAAGCATATCAACATTACACCGGTACTGAATTCAGCATATGAAGATGCAATTTTGTGCAGTATATTCTTATTGGATTTAACCATCCAACTGTAGTCAATGTGACTCCCATTTGTGATTGAGCAGTGAGCTCTAGGCTATTGGCCTTTCTGCATGTGCAGACCCTTCTTGTACACTTACTATCTGTAGTAGTATCATCTAATTGTGGGTAAGGTTTCCCACCGTGGTTTTTCCCTTAAAGGGTTTCCAAGTACAAATATTGGTGTCATGTGTTGTGGATGACTTTGTGCTTATGTTTCATGCATTAATTCTTACCAGTATAGCAATTTACTGTTAACACTGTCTACCAGCATACTTAACTAATTTACTGGTATTAAGCATTAAGTTGGTTAATAAGTTTTTGGTTTGAATTTATTAGACAATTGATTCACCCCCCCCCCTCTCAGTTGTCTCTGGGACCTACAATTGGTATCAGAGCCTAGTCCTCTTTTTGCAAAAGTTTAACAACTTGAGGAGATCCAATGTCTACTAATTATTTCAGAAAGGATAGTCCTAAACTTGATGGAACCAATTATAGGATATGGAAAATTAGAATGGAGACACATCTGAATTGCATTGGTAAAGACATCTGGGAAGTTACTAAGAATGGTTATACTGTTGTTGTAGCTAGTCAGACTACTCCCACTACTTTAGCTAAAGATGAAGAGAATGATTGCAAAGCAAGAGAAGCACTCTTGAGTGCATTATCAGATCAACAAATCATGGGATTATCAGATAGGTCCACTGCAAAAGCTATTTGAGATCATTTGGAAACATTGAATGAAGGGGATTTCACAGTCAAAATTGCAAAACTTGAAAGCTTCCGAGTCAGGTATGAACATCTGAAAATGGAAGAAGATGAAAGGATTTCTTCTTTTATGGAAAGAGTAAATGAAATTGTTTTGGGTATCAAATGTTGTGGAGGAACCTTGAGTGAAGATGAGATTGTTTCAAAAATCTTAAGAGGTTTGCCACCGGCATATGAAATGAAGGTTACTTCTATAAATGAGTTGGGAACAATGCCTAATACATCAGTAACTAGGGATACATTGATTGGAAAACTTTTAGCTTTTGAAATTGAGGAATTTGGTCTTGTTACTACTATAAAAATTGATTTGGCCTTCAAAGCATCAACATCATCTACTCCATCCTTTGAAAAATTAGACTAGAGAGCCTTTTATGCAAGAGAACTTGAAGAAACCAGGAAGGAGAATGAATAGCTTGAAGAACTTGAAGCACTATTTGCAAGAAAAATGCCAAAAGGCCTAATTGGAAGTAAGTATGAAGGCAAAGCACCCTTTAAATGTTTTAACTACAATAAGATTGGTCATATGGCTTCAAGATGCGCTGATAGACATGCTAGACTAAGAGAAGAAGCTAGAAGAACATACAAACCTAATCTTGAATATCAGAGATACAAATTTAAGAAAAACAAAGATAAATCTTGTTACATTGCTGATGAAGGTGTGACTGATGATTCTGATGAGGATCTAGCAGACAATGGATGGGTCTTTGTTGCTATAACAAAAGATCAACTGAAAAACTGATTTGGCCTTCAAAGCATTAACATCATCTGCTCCATCCTTTGACAAATTAGACTGGAGAGCCTTTTATGCAAGAGAACTTGAAGAAACCAAGAAGGAGAATGAAGAGCTTGAAGAACTTGAAGCACTATTTGCAAGAAAAATGTCAAAAGGCCCAATTGGAAGTAAGTATGAAGGTAAAGCACCCTTTAAATGTTTTAACTACAATAAGATTGGTCATATGACTTCAAGATGCCCTGATAGACATGCTAGAATAAGAGAAGAAGCTAGAAGAACATACAAACCTAATCCTAAATATCAGAGATACAGATTTAAGAAAAACAAAGATAAATCTTGTTACATTGCTGATGAAGGTGTGACTTATGATTCTAATGAGGATCCAGTAGACAATGGATGGGTCTTTGTTGCTATAATAGAAGATCAACCGGTACCTATTGCTCAACCGATAGGACAAGCCCTAGCAGCTAAAGTTGAATCAAAGGATGAATGGATTATTGATTCAGGATGCTCACATCACATGACTGGAGAAAAAGGTAAATTCTTGAACTTTCAAGAATACAATGGAGGTTTAGTAAGATTTGGAGATGACAAAGCCTGTTCAATCAAAGGTAAGGGTTCAATATCTCTTAATGGTAAACATAACACTGACAATGTCTACTATGTTGAAGGATTAAAACATAATCTTTGAAGTGTTGGTCAATTAGTTGAAAAAGGTTTTCAATTATAATTTAAAAATGGAAAATGCAAAATCATGAATAGAATTGGTTTGGAAATTGCAACCGGTAATCAGACTAGAGGTAATATCTTTCATTTGAATAATAGTGAAAAGGCATGCTTAATTGCACATATAGATGAAAGTTGGCTATGGCATAAAAGACTATGTCATGTAAATTTTTATTGCATGGTAAAAATCAATACTTCTAAGGCAGTTAGAGATCTACCTAAAATTGTGAAACCTCAGAATACAATTTGCAAGGAATGCCAATTTGGAAAACAAGTTAGAGCTAGTTTCAAAAGTATTCTAGAAAAATCCAATAATGCCCTTGATTTAATTCACACTGATTTATGTGGTCCAGCTAGAACTAAAAGCTTACAAGGTGATAGATATTTCATGCTAATTATTGATGATTATTCTAGAATGTGTTGGGTTACTTTTCTTAGAGAAAAATCAGAAGCACTTGGGAAGTTCAAACTATTCAAAGCAATGGTTGAAAATGAAACCGGTAAGAAAATTAAATGTTTAAGATTAGATCAAGGAGGAGAATTTCACGTCTAAAGATTTTAATACATTATGTGAAGTAAATGGAATCAAAAGACAGTTATCAGCACCTCAGACACCACAACAGAATGGAGTTGTTGAAAGAAAAAATAGAACTATTTTGGATGCAGCAAGAAGTATGTTATCAGAAGCAAATCTACCACATGTGTACTGGAGAGAGGCAGTAAGCACTGCTATCTATACATTCAACAAAGTTCACATCAAAGGTGAAACCGGTAAGACCCCTCATGAACTATGGTTTGGTAATACTCCTACTCTTATGTATTTCAAAATTTTTGGAAGTAAATGTTATATTAGAAGAGATGAGTATATTGGCAAGTTTGATCCTAGAAGTGATGAAGGAATATTACTTGGTTATTCATCTAAGAGTAAAACATATAGATGTTTTAATAAAAGATTACAGAAAATTGTTGAGAGTACAAATGTAAAGATTGATGAACAATTTAGAGGAACTTCAAGGTATATATTCTCTAAACCGGAAATAGAAATTATGAAAAATGGACCTACAATAAATCCACTGGTACAGAATGATGATCCAGTTACTCCGGTATCATCAGAGGATTCCACAGTAATTGAAGAACAACAATAGACTAAGACACCCCGTTATGTAAGACTGAATCATTCTGAAGATCAGATAATTGGAAGCAAATTTAAAGGAGTCATGACAAGAGGAAGATTGGCAAATGAAGAGTTATATCTTATTTCTCAAATTGAACCATTATCTATCAATGAGGCATGTGAAGATAAATTTTGGATTAAAGCTATGGAAGAAGAATTAGGACAAATTGAGAAAAATAATACTTGGACATTAGTTCCTGGGCCAAAAAATAAAAATGTAATTGGAAACAAATGGGTATTTAGAAACAAACTCAATGAAGATGGTAAGGTTGTTAGAAATAAAGCAAGACTAGTGTGTAAGGGATATTCTCAGAAAGAAGGAGTTGATTACAATGAAACCTTACTAGTAGCTAGAATTGAGGCAGTTAGATTATTCTTGGCTTTTGCAGCTCACAAGGATTACAAAGTTTATCAAATGGATATTAAATGTGCATTTTTGAATGGAGATCTTGAAGAGGAAGTCTATATTGAACAACCTAATGGATTTTCCTTGACAGATGACAATGATATGGTTTGTAGATTAAGAAAACCTCTGTATGGATTAAAACAAGCTCCAAGAGCTTGGTATGCAAGATTGGATAAGTATCTTTTAAAGATTGGTTTTACTAAAGGAAATGTAGATAGCAATTTATATTACAAAGTAACTAATGATGACATCTTGATTATTGAAGTATTTGTTGATGATATAATCTTTGGAGGAGAAGATGAATTATGCAAAGAATTTTCTCTTGAAATGCAGCAAGAATTTGAAATGTCTATGATCGGAGAAATAAAATTCTTTTTAGGATTGCAGATTTTATAGACTAATAAAGGCATATTTTTGAGTCAATCTAAGTACTTGAAATAACTACTTAAGAAATTTGGGATGGAGAACTCTAAACTGGTAAGCACACCTATGACTACAAATGACAAATTATCTCGAAGGGATGAATCTACACCTGTTAATCCAACTAGATACAAATCTATGATAGGAGGTTTACTTTATTTGACACAAATCAGACCTGATATTATGAATGCAGTATGTATAGTTTCTAGATTTTAGAGTAATCCTAGGGAAAATCATGAATCAACAATAAAAAGGATTTTTTGGTACTTACAAGGCACAACAAATCTTGGATTATGGTATCCTGAAGATGAAAATTTTTATCTATATGCATACACAGATGCAAACTAGGCAGGAGATGTGGATGATAGAAAAAGCACCACTAGAGGAGCATTCTTTCTTGGAAAGAGATTAGTTTCTTGGTTAAGTAAGAAACAGAGTTGTACATCTTTATCAATAGTAGAATCAGAATATGTTGCAGCAGCAACAAACTGTACACAAGTACTTTGGCTTAAGCAAATGTTGAAAGACATAAAGGTAAAATGCAAGGAACCTATTACTATATATTGTGATAACACTACAACAATTGATATATCTAAGAATCTAGTATTACATTCTAAAACAAAACATGTTTCTATCAAACTAAATTTTCTAAGGGAAAAAGTTGAAGAAAAGGAGATAAAACTGGTTTATGTGAATACTAAAGAACAGCTTGCAGATATTTTCACAAAACCTTTGCCTAAGGAAACTTTTGAGTATCTCAGAGATCAGCTCAGAGTCATACCTCCACCTGTAGAGACTTAGATAGTTGATGATTGTCATCAATCGATAGAATTAAATGGAGAAATCTTTTATTTCGGTGTTTGATGAGGAAGCTACTTCTCAAGGGGAGTAGTTGGTATTTTTGTATGGACTTAAATTTTGTAGCTTTGGCATTTGATGTCAAAGGGGGAGAGATATATGGAAAAACACATTATCAATTGAGGAGAGATATCTATGGTGAAAATTGGTATATGATAACATAAAATAACTCATGTTGCTTCCAGGGGGAGAGATCATCACTTTGAGGAGATTGTTGGTTTTACACTTGGCATTTCTGTTTTGGCACTTTGATGGTTTTTCCATCTTGTGTTGCCATCAATGCCAAAGGGGGAGATTGTTGGTATTTTGGTATGGTTTTTTCATTGATGTCAACACCTACTAAATACACCTACTTTGGAGATCCAGCAACATTCACTAGCAAATAGTCAACTATGCAACAGTTACCGGTATATGATTAACTAGCAGGATATAATGTTCACCGGTACCTGGAATGACATGGAAGACACTTGGTAATGTTGAAGACATCATTTGGACACTTTATTTTGAATTAATAATCATTGATATATTCTTATTTGCATTTTTGCTTTTACCGACAAATAGGTCCAGATTATCTAGGGTTACACTGACAAGTTTATCTTTTCCAGTTCAGCATGGCACGCTATGGAGATGATTTATTATTGTTGTAAATGCATTAAGCCAACATGTTCAATCAGTTATTGCATCGGATATTGTATTGTTTGTAAAATATTTTTATTGTAATCTCTTGTAGAGCCGACCTACTAAAATTGGTCTTAGGGTATGGTATAAATGTAAGATCTTATTTGTAAGATCAAGTGTGGAATGCAAAAAAGATTCAAGTGAAAGTATATGCGAGATAAAGTAGAGGCATACATGAAGACATCATTTGAAGGTGAAGTTAGGATTTTGTAGAAGCATATCAACATTACACCGGTACTTAATTCAACATATGAAGATGCAATTTTGTGCAGTACATTCTTATTGGATTTAACCATCCAACTGTAGTCAGTGTGACTCGCATTTGTGATTAAGTAATGAGCTCTAGGCTGTTGGTATTTCTGCATGTGCAGACCCTTCTTGTACACTTACTATCTATAGTAGTATCATCTGACTGTGGGTAAGGTTTCCCACCGTGGTTTTTCCCTTACAGGGTTTCCAAGTACAAATATTGGTGTCATGTGTTGTGGATGACTTTGTGCTTATGTTTCATGCATTAATTCTTATCGGTATAGCAATTTACTATTAACACTATCTACCGACATACTTAACTAATTTACTGGTATTAAGGATTAAGTTGGTTAATAAGTTTTTGGTTTGAATTTATTAGACAACTGATTCACACCCCCCTCTCAGTTGTCTTTGAGACCTACAGCAAGTAGATGTAAATGAAAGAGTGAATTGTAAATCACCTCAAGGGAGGTTGTAGTAGCAATGTTGATAGAAATGATTGTGTGGAATTGAATGTTGGAATCAATCTCCTCTTCAGTGGTTGAATCCTTGAATTGAATGCAACACCTATCCTTGAAGGGAGACTTGAGAATGCTCAGTTCTAGTAAAGAATGTTAGAATGCTTGATGGCTTGTGAATTTCCCACTCAAACTTATCAGATTTCTAACTATGCAAATGAGAGGATGAATGCTACTTAAATACATGTTAGTAGGTTTGAATTTCATTATGGATCGACATCGAGGGAGTTTCCTGCCCAATGCACAACCAACAAATGCAACCCTAGGAAGGGTCCTACCCCAAAATAGGGTAGGGACAAGGGCACCACACCCTTGTCCTAGGTGGACAAGGGTGCCATGCCCCTATCCAAGGGGAGATAGTGGCACCATGCCCCTATCCAAGGGGGGACAGTGCCACCACGTCCCTGTCGTGCCCCTTTCTCTAGAGCAGAGTGTAGATAGGGTGATGCAAAGGCCAAGAAAGAATTTTCTCTACAAGCTAAGCAATCTCTGGTCTCCAATTATGCTAGAGGATTCGAACTTGTGTTCGTGAGGACCCTAATGTAGTAAAAATTGCTAGGGTTGAAATTTTATGACACTACAAATTGATTCACCCCCCCTCCTCTCAGTCTTCCTTCTTGGCTGTTGATAACAGTTTTGGTGTGAAGTATAGTGTATTGTGAGGAATATCTTAATATATATTGGAGGCAGTGAGCCAAAGGTTCTCTTAGTTGAATGATCCTAGAAGTTTGTTAGAGGTAAGGGGTCTAGGACAAATAATGATGCCAAAGTATTTTGGTGGGAATTCATAAATTGTTCATGATACTATGAGGTTGCAACCTCTTTTATAGGTAATCATTAAGGAGTAGTGAAATTCCTTTGGTTAAATCCATAAAACTATTATTCAGGGAGTTGTAGCTTTCCCTAGTTGTAGGCCTAAAATAAAGTTGTAAATCTATTTGTATTATTTTGAGGTTGGATTTGGACAGTAGCTCCAAGTAGCTTTCTCACCATGGTTTTTCTCTTTTTGGGTTTTCCACGTAAATCCAGTGTCTTCATGTGTAATGGTGTTGAATATTTTTCTTTTCATTATTGTTGATCTACTCTAAGAAATATTTGGTTTTTAGAGGTGTTGAAGGGTTTGATATTTGATTTAATATTAATAAACCCCACCCTCTTAGTATTCTAATATATCTAACAATTATTTTATGATTTTTAACATTATTGCATCAACACTTGGAGGACTTATCTAAAGAGAACTGCATCACCACCATTATCAATTGTAAGATATAATCTTGTCAATTCAACAACATTTTATGATGTAGCCTTTTCCCTACTAGGGATAACATGTATTTGTATTTTCATTATCATCATCATCATCATCTCTATTGTATAGGTGGGAACACTAACATAGGGTTTGAATTAGACAATTCCCTTTATATCACTTCACTTTCTCTATATTATGTGTAGGGATAACATGATAGCTAGAAATTGTAGAATTGCATAGAGAAGATTGAGATACATAATCCTAGACTTTGAAAATGACAAAACCCTAGACTGTGCTGAATAACTCAAGTGACCAACACTTTTAGGGTAAATTTTGGTGGGAAATATCTATATCTAACATCTTGATTGAGAATTCAAAGCCTCAATTGATGAAGACACATATAGGTATAGGGTGTTGGTCTCCATAAACAAACACTTTTAGCTCCAAAAATATGTAAGAGGTTCCTCTTTTTATTCAATTTCTATATCTATACTTTTGTGTTTTCTTCTAGTTATGCATTTGTCTGTTTATACAAAATATTGCCAATTTTGAATCTATTTCTTTAGACATTGCATTTTTTGTATTTAAAAAAATTTAAAAAGGGGCATCTCTCCTTTAGGAATGGAAATGAATCTTGTTGGTTTTTCCCTAATTAATATTGTAAGTAGTGAATAAATAAGATAAATTAGTTCAAATTCCTAACTTATGGCTATTGTTTCCAACATTTCAAGTTAAACAAACAAACAATGCACCTTTATTAGTGGGAGAACCAACTAAAGTTTAGCATATAACTTTATTAACAATTTTTATTACTATTTTCATGTTATTATTAGGAGAGCCTTCTATTCTTTATGATACACCTTCAAGTAATAGAATATACACAATCTCAACCAGCACAAAAGACTTGACATATCTATCTTTAGAAAATACATATTCTTTATGGCATAGATGGTAGTTTTAGAATATCTAAAAGTGTATACAAGATATCAAGTCTTCTTATCATTTGATTTATTTACTTCCTATCATGTTCAAATTATGGAGATTGATGGTTCAACCTTTTAATTATTGCAATGTATAAAAATAGGGTTTCATAAGTTTAGCTATGTAAACTAGGAAAATGACCTATTCCACACATATTAAATTAAAAGGAAAATGAACCCAATAAATCTACCTCAATTCTATTAGATAGAGGTATGATTACAAATTGGATTTGGTTTCCATTTGTTTGAGTTGAAGATGTAATTTTAATGCTAGATTTGGGGCAAATGATGGAAAATTGAGATATAATATTAATAAGTTCCAAATGTCATGTAGAGCTATAAAGTTGGAATTGAGAATAGGAAACAAATCAAAACTTGTGATTAAAAATTTGGTTTGAATGCACAAGACCAAGGTGCTTTGTAATGCCCACCAAAATACCCTAGAGAAAATAACTAATGTAACTAACAAATATAGATTTTTTTTTAAAAATTCACTAATGCCACACATAATGCTACAAGTACTCATATGCATTAGTCATAAGATTACATGAATGCATAAACATCTTAAACATAACCATATTATTAACAACATAATACGCAAGCGGAAATAATAATACAACAACTACCCATCCCTAGGATACCTCAATGCCATTACTTAACTAACAATAAGCATACCCATAATCATGATACCATTAACATCCACTACATTTAGTTCCTAATCAATTACTTTCTTTTTAATATGAGTATTTTGAACTATCAATGCAAATCCTACATAATCCCATTAACTTTTGAACTCATTTTAAAGCACCAAACCAAATATTCCTATTTCTTTCTTTTTTTTTAAACCATATAACATGATATAATCTTTTTGTTGCAAACATCATATAAATTTATCAGAATTATTTTCCTTTAAGTTAACCATACATTACTACAAACCACTCGTGCATATTCATATTCAAGAGAAAACCAATAATAGGGAGTAGCATCAGTTCCATTAAGAACATCTACCATAGTGCTAATATGTTCATTTAAAATTCTCTTTACATCCATAGATATGCATAAGATAATCTAATAACATTACTCATTCATTCAATTGTTTGCTTCCAATCCCGAATTATATACATAGTAAATATCCAATTACAACATAATTGTTACAATGATTACAACAATCATAATCTACTACATTATATCATGATCACAACCTACTACAAGTCATATCACATATGATTACAACATACATAAACACGTTACATAGTCTCTTTATAATTATATATTTCCTCATGACATAAGATAAATAATTATAATCTCAATTACATAGAAAAAGCTCCAAGAATCCACCAACATGAAGAAAAGATAAGAATCCACATCCACACATGTTAGCTTCTGATGAAGAACATCCCAATGGAAGAAGGCATCAAACCACTCGGCCATGTGGAACCAATAAGGAACCACCCCCCCATGCTAGGATATGACATATGGTTCCAACTAACACTCTAGACCTAGGCTGACACTGAACAACCAAGGGACTCAACAAGACATCCACAAGATTACAGCCATAATAATGAGTCAAATCACATCACAAGGATAATCACAAAATAATAAACTCCCAAAGGCATAATTAACAATGAAGGCATAAGGATAATGGACATATGTAGGGAAGATTGTCATCACAAGCTCGCCTCATGTGCAATCTGCCTCAACCTTGGAGCCAAACAAGGGAGATCGGTTTACCGCTCCAATGGTCTTCCCAACCATAGATCCTAAAACCATCTCCCTGGGACCTATAATTGGGTCATATAACTCAAATTTATTAGCTTGATTAAGTGAATCCTAATTATCCAACCCACTAATTAATTTATTAAGGTTGTCACTTACAATTAGACATAAACTCTCCATGTGGTTCCATGATAGGTCTAGACTGTAAGCATCCTTACTAGGAGCCTCTTAGATGTCTATTGCTCATGACCCCAGTCCTACACATGCAAGAGCCCACTCTCCCTAACTATGGACCAAGACCTTTGGGTGAAACAATAACAACATCACAAGGAGGCTCATACATAATCCACAAATAACAACATCACATTGATACAAAACTAAAGCATAACAATGACCATGAAGTCAACATGAAAATCAAGAGCTTCAACCATAAAAAGCACAACAATAAATAAGAGTAAGGAATGCACCATCTTACTTAAAAATATGCATATACAATCCTCAATAGTGAGGCATAACCATCCCATTGGCACTCACATAAAATCAACCTTAACAAGGCATTCTCCTTCTTGCTGGAGCTAATCAGCCTATATGCACAATCCTCAATGGCAAGGCACAACCATCTTGTCGAAGCACAAATCAACAATAAAATTAAAATGATACTGAACCATAAGCATCTTTGAGAAATTCAAGACAATCACAAAAAGCCTCTCGTACAAGCCCAAAATCCAAAAAGTGCACCATAGATTGACAAATGATCAAAGACCCATATACAAAGCAATTTAGCACATCCACCAATTAGATTAGCGCATCTGCAAAACATAGTAGCACATATATAGAACATAATAGCACATCTACTAGTCATAATGGTGCATTGGCCTAACATAACAGTGCATCTGCCTTTCAGAGTGGTGCCTATACTAGATTAAATAGTGCATACAATATATATTTTAGCACATATAACCAATTCTATAGCGTATATATAGCAGGGACTAAGAACTCTAAAAAAATAGATATAAAGACTCATAATTGACTCATAAGATTCACTAAGGCATAAATTATGACTCAAAACCAATCCAGGAGAGATGTAGTAATGAATATATCGCAAGGAACAAGTAAAAATCTCAACAATCAACCAAAGTTAGGACATAAGCTTTATTCCCAAATGCCACAAGAACTCATGACAACACCTAGTACAATAAATAAAAAGCATACAAATATTTAATTCCTCAATCTTAATACATATATTTCAATATTTATAACCTTTCTTCAATTATGTTTCCCAATCTTCCACAGACAATGTTTTAGTTGACACAGAAAATAATTCTTTTCAAAAATCAAAATACAAGAATGGAAAAAGATATACAACCTGAAAGTAGAGTGATGGTAATGCAATTGTAGAGGAGCGAAAATCTAGACCAACAAGCTTCCCAAAATCCAATCCAACCAAGGAATTCCAACTCCACACAATTCAAAAATCCAAAAGTTGCAGAAAAATATCTAGAAGCACTCTATGACAAAAGATTATAAAAGCGAATAAATAAAATCCCATTCAAAAACTATACAAGAATCCTAGCGAATCAAAATATTTGAATAAACTGTATTCTATACCAACCCCCTTCCAAAAATTGAGGTAAGAATATGAAATAATATTATTTACTTACCCCCAAATCTCAACCAATAAAATAATAGGGTAGGTATAAACATAATATTTAGTTACTCAATTAGTAATAAGAGAATGTCATAATATAATAACCAATAATAATAAATCTAAGCCCAATAAAATAAATCAAAGGTAATATAAATAAATACTCCAATTAAATATAAAACCACAAATAATATAAATAAATAAACAATTTAAATAATAATAATATCCATGTAATCACCATTCCCAAGAGGTCCAATCATAACAAGGGGTGGGTACATAAATAATCACAAATGAATAACCAATAAATAAAACAATAAGGGAAATAAAAAAATAAATAATCAAAGCAATAAATAAATAAATAAAGAAGATAAATAAATAAATAAACAATAGACAAATAAGAAAAATGGATAACAAATAAGTAATGTACGGACAAGCATAAATACTCAACCAGTAATTAAACAAATAAATAAATAAATAAATAGTCCAATAAACCAAAAGCTCAAATAATAAATATTCAATTAAACATTAGACCATAAAATAATAATAATATTAAATCATCGATTAAATAATAAATCAAATATTAATGTCATCCATTAATTTAATTTAATATTAAATAAACTATATAAACTGATTAATTATTAATTAATAAATATTAAATCTCAATAATAAATTAATAATAATAATTAAATATCTAAACTATACCATAAATTAATTTAATTTAATATTATTAAACTATACAATTAAATATTAATTAATCACGTAATCAAATACTCACAACACCTCAAGGCAACCGGACATGGGGTTGAACATCACAACACAAGACTCTAACCACCAACTAAAGCCACAATACTAACTGATAAGGATGACAACTTAAGACAAGAGTGCGTAAAGGGAACTCCTGTCATCTCCAACAACTTGCCATCTGAATAAAGATAGACTCAAACCTGTGAGACCAGGTGGAGTTGATGTCTGGTACCTGCAATCTTGCAATCACCGATAACTATGAAGCAACATATGTATATATGTATTTAAATATATATATATATATATACATATATATGTATATATATATGTATATATATATATATACATATATATGTATATATATATGTATATATATATGTATATATATGTATATATATACATATATATATGTATATATATGTATATATATACACATGATTAGGCAAGTGAGAGAAAATCGCAATGTCATATCATGCTCAAAGTGAGTGGTGTGACATCATCTCTATCACAAATACTAAGATAGTCGCAATCAACAAAGAATCATCTCGTCCATTACAATCATAAAGTGAGGTTAGCAATAATAAAATGTAATGTAATGTCCCGTCAGGAACCCTAAAGGAAAACATCATAATCTATGCAACTAAGGGTGAAATAATTTTTTTTTTTTTTATTAAGTGCATGAATTAAACCTTAGCACATCTAATAACACAGTGGAAGTCTAACACCTGAATTTCCTAAGGGTCACCAACAAATATTACTTCGTAAATTAAATATTTAAGATAAAATTTCCACAATGAAAGAATTCAAAATTCTTCAAAGCAATAATATAATATATACAACAGAATTAAGTAATTGAAATAGCATACATTACAATGTTTCTTTGCTTACAATATTCGAAAATACATGTTTCTAAAAAAATTACATCATGAGCTAAATTGTTACAAAATGAAAGTTACATAAAGTTTCTTTTCAAGACCTCTAGTTTTCAACTGAATAATGGTTAGGAACAAGAGCTGGTACATGAACCATGAAACAAGAACAATAGCAAAGCCCTTCCTCGCCTAAAGATACGTTCCAGTACATCCGATGGGAAGTGACACTACCACCCGACCATGTGATTCCGAAAAGGAACCACCCCACCGTGCTGGAGATAGTAGATAACCCTCAAGCAAGCAAAATAAAACAAGAATGAAAGGACTACAAGACTCCACTCACAATCATGTGACCCAACTCACAAAACACTAGTGACTCTAAGGAGAAAGTGTCATCACATGTCTTACGGTGGATACCATGGTACAGCCTCCATAGATCCTACCCCCATCTTGGGTTATCCTGGTAACCTCTCCCGAGCCTCCAATTCCAACTAAGACTCATGTGGTCCTTACCAATCCTCTCACGAAGACAAGATGGTAAGTTTTCCATTCCAGGCCTTCTCGCTACATTATGAGCCCTGTACTAGCACTCACCTATGTGCGAGGCACATTATTTTATTTAACTTTTATTCTACCCTTCCCTAATCATTTATTAGATTTTCACTTTCTTAACCAGCTTCCAACGGGTTATCCTGTCACCACTTCGGGCACGGCCCCTGCTCGAAAGCCACTCTCTCTTAGGACACTACAGGATAGTTCTATCTACAGAACTCTATGGCGACACAGACAGCCATACCCAATTTTGACCTACCTCGGATGAAAGATACATAATTACTAACCTAAGGTTGACCATTACGAACAACTCACAGTGGCTCATTTCCTTAAGGTTATACATCTAAATAACTGGCCAAAACATAGTACACAAGACATACTGACAACATGACTCAATGTACTTAGCTGTGACCACCATATAAACAAGGTAATCTTATGTACCAACACCTATCACACAATTAACTTGCAGTACAAATATACGTTGTCAAGACACGAAGAACAATTTGATCGGTATAACACAAAATTTAACACTTATTAACATGTTTAAGAGTTCAATTACTCTTGTTTTCTATTATAGGTACACAACCTCAATAATTTCCACTTATACCATAGACTAAGATTAAAATAGATATATTTATTTCATCAAAGAAGTCTTACAAGAAGACATAATACATTTCTCAATAGAATAATGTCTTTATTTTTTTTATTTTATTTTTTTACACTAGAGTGTTACATCATTCTTCCAGAAAAAATTGAGAAGTGCACTCGTCAGACTCTACATGATCTAAAGGAGTATATCCTTAAGATTTTCTTTCACTCAAGGGAAAGTACCCCATAGACTCATTATCACTTAAGGGGGTATACCCCTCCGACGAGTCAGAACTTATAACTATCGGCTTTTCTGGCAAGCACTCTAGCTTGGGTTCTTTTACTTTTTCAATAGTAACTTATTTAGTTGGACTCTAAATAGGACCTTTTTCTATCTCTTTTCTCTCTTCAAGAGCTGGGTTCTCTTTAGTAGGGTTGTCATCCACAACAGGCTTGACAAGTGTCAGAGAATCTTTCTTGACTTTCAAGTAATGAGCATATCCTGCTACGGATTTGTGAGCTGTCTGTTTGACATGTACCATCTCTGTAACGTATCAATAGTAAACTATTACTTCCTAGACTCTCCTAGAGCTACGTCTATTAAATCTTAATAACTAGGTTTTGAACGCAACCATATATTTCTTCCATATAATAACAAGTGTGAAATTTGAACTTAGACACTATTCCACTTGTATAGTCATAACGTAATCGCAACTTCTATTATATGATTTTAATTAACAATCCCTAATGATAAATAAAATATAACCATAACTATTTCATAAGCAAGACAATAAACATGACATATAACAGAGATTGTAAATATTAATGATCGTAAACTAAGAAATTCCTGACCTATTGAAATGTTGATCAATATGCAAGACCTCAATGCCCTTTCACCGATAAATGTGCCTTGCTTGCGATCCTTTTCACCAATACTTTCCAACTCTATCAAAAAAACAACTCTCTTGATACTTTCAAACAATATCCTCTCTAACTCTATTCTTCTTTCTACAATCCGCTGCCCTTCCTTGGATGCCAAAAATGACTTGTCCCTTCTTCCTCTTTACTCACACCCCTATTTATACTAAAAATCACCCATGACTACTCCTCAGTCTGGGGCTTAGTAATAGTTATCTACTAAAAGTCTTTTACTTCCATCTCTTCTTGTTCTTCCACGTAATGAGTCCATCTCCAGTTATCTATAGCTCTTTACGCTCCTTGATCATGGTTATAGCAATTATCGGTTGAATGGAGAGATTGGTACATTACATCAAACACTTATGTGTTTGTATTCAATGAATTGTGTGTTTAATCTGCCAGGTCTTGAGTCAACTAAGGTTTACGTTTCAGTCTTCACCTTGCATGCCAGTCTATTCCCCTCCCCAATCGACCAATCTGCAGTTAGATGCAATGAACTGTAGCTCGTGGAAAAGTTTGGACGTGGAGAAGTGGTTGTTTATTGCTTTGAACAACGAGAGGGCCAAGAGGTGTCATTGCCCGCTGATTGCAGTGTAAATGGAGGAAGAGGGAGTATGCGGGTTAATAAGAAGGAGGGTAGTCGGTGGTAATACCGACCCCTCCCTATATTAACGGGGGTGGTTGATATTACCATCGACCACCATTTACCTATTGCTAACTATAACCCTCACCACCTCCTATAAAATCAAATTTGTTTTATTTGTTTTAATATAATTTCATTATTATATTTTAATAATTAATTAATAACTTTCATTATAATATTTAATCATTAATCTTCATAACAATTTTACGTTTAAATATATAAATATATACTTTGATTTCAAATACTTATAACTAATGACTTTTTTCATATAGATTTATATTCGAACAATCGAATTATATATATATATATATATTACCCATTCGAAAAGCTTATTAAATATAATATATTTATAATTCTAACTATATACATGCATAATCCAAAAACACAATAATCTGATGGGCGATATCAACTACTGATAATACAATCACCTTATCTTAACTCCAATAACTACTTATAAGTGACTATTGCCCTCCGTGTATATAATGTCCTTACATATATTCAAACTGTAAAATTGCAACTATCGAGCTAACAAGTTAATAAAATTCATATCAACTCATACCAAGATATTAACTCGTCCTTTATAAACAATATTAAGTCACTAGATCACTTGACTCTTTTTCCTCCAAATACCAAAACTACTCTTTACTCTTATAGACATAATAAACGTAACAATTACCAATGACAAACAATAATTGGGAATACCAGACACGCAAACTGAGCAAACATCATGCGACTTTTATAAAGATCAAACAATAAAATATGAAGACCAAACCAATTGACAGAATCACTAACTGAAGGCACTCACCCGAGTGTAATTGACTAAAAATAGGGTCAACTACTATCTCCTTCACTTCCATCGAGAAATATAAGGCACACTCAGACCTGTGTAGCCAAGTGGAGACGATACCCCGTACCTACCCGATACTTGTACCTACAACATCCTGCATCATTGACCACACATGCATATATATATATAGAAATTTCAACATACACATCGATGAAGGAGAATCACGATGTTCCCTATCTCACCGAGATGAGTGAAGGAAAATCGTCCCCTTGCATCCCATACACTCACAGATACACAACACATAGTGCATAGATGAAGTAAAGCATTAGTACATAGCAATGAACCATATAATGCCATAAAACATAAGTATATAAATACTACAAATAAATCATATATCTCATAATCAGATAAAACATGGAACAATGTTATATAATTTTGAATAACAAATGATGATAATTGTAGTGTCGTAAATTGTACGCACTCGCTAGGGTGGTACAATTTCACACCTAGTTTAGCACCCGCCTTAGTGCATTTTACATTCTGCATTGCATTTCTCCTTAAGCAATTAATTAATCAAATTAATTAGGTCTAAGGTCCTATTTCATCATCCTCTACATCATAAAGTTGGGCCCTTTCGCTAAAGCGTGCCCTTTGCATTTTTATTCCTCCAATACACCATTCAGTCAAAAACCCTAATTAAGTCCTATTTCGAACTTGGGGGCTTGGTTTCGGGGTCAAAACATCTCGAAATCACCTGTAACTTTGGGATTCTCTCTAAAATCATCATATCCGACGGCCCTGAAATTTTGGTGAAAAATTGTCGGGACCGTGGTGCCCGGAGTGCACATGGTCCCGGACATTTTTCCCAAAATTTTAGGAGCACGATTCAATCATAAAATAAAGCTTAACCCCAAGAAATTGGCGGGATATTCAATCTCTAGGTCGGCCAAAAGACGAAATTACGATCTAGGGTTTCCTACATAAGAGCTCTCTTTCTTCATTTGAAGGGATCCGATTTTTGTTTTCAGGAACTTCATATGCAGCGAAAGAGCAGATCTTTGAAGACCTCAACAACATTCAACATCCTTCTATCAAGCACTTATCAATTTCATTCATCCATTTAGGGCTTGGAAGACATTGAAGAGCAATAGGAGATTACCAACTGAAGAATGGCTTGTACTCCTCCCTTGAGGGTTGGGTATGATTTCATGTTGTTTTCATGTCTTTGTATAAGCTTCAATACATCATTTATTCATGCTTTAGATCACATTGTATCTTGATTTAGAGCATTTACATTATCATTTACAAGCAATTAGGGTTTACTTTCTAGGTTGCTCTAGTTTGCTTTCTTGCATTTTTAGACCTTGCACACACACTAGGTCTGCACACACAATACATTTTACAAAACAACTTGGCTATTCATGGAGGTGGAAATCACCAAAGTGGGGGTTTGACTAAGGCAAAACCCTATATAGCCGCCCATACACCCTTTTTCAGATATCATTGCAGGTTTCGGGATTCGGATGACGCTGCAGGATACAGATCCAGAAAGAACAGGTCGAGATAGGACCCTGCATCAAATTACAGAGCAGAAGACTGGGACAGGGGCCCTGGGTGTCATGGTCCTGCCAGGACAGGGGCACTAGGCACCCTGGTCCTTGGGACAGAGGCGCTGGGCGCCCTGGTCCTCCGGACAGACAGTTTTCAGACAGCTTTCCGATAGTGTTTCAGAGTGCAAAATGACAATTTCCGGTGCAGTTTTCAGGACAGAATTAGGACAGTGGCGCCCACGCCCCCATCCTGAACATTTTTAGTCTGATTTTGACTCCGGGTACACATCTGCATTCTTATTTCATCCTTGTATTTACAGTTGTTCATTGTTTAATCTCGATTCTGCAATCTTGTTATTAGTTCACACTTGCATTTTGGGATTAGGGTTTGAACTTGCATCATTTTAACTTTCAATTTCAACAAGGGAATAGAAATCCTAATAGATATCCCGTGGCTCTCTCTTTCACAAAAAGAAGTAGCCAATTGTGCGATATCTCTAGGCTCTTTCGTATTCTGTAATGTGTGTCAAATGGTAGGATTAGGGCATGTTGACCTAGTCTCGCTTTTTCCCCTACACATTTTGGTGAACCCGACGTGAATCTATCATTGCTTCCTCTTGCATTGCATTTGTTAGATCTAGATCTAGATTTAGTGTGTTTTCATTTCATTTTCATTAAAAGAGAAAAAGAAAAAAAAAAAGTGTGTTTCTTTGCATTTTGTGTTTAAAGTTTATGCAATCTTTTCAAAATGTCAGATTTTTATTTGCAAAATGTTCATGCTTTTGATGATTATTATAAGTATAGCCAAGAGGAATTAGATGAAGCTTTAGATGAGTTTTTAAACCCTAAAGATGCCAAACCTTCATTTTACCAAAAACTCATAAACCTTGTTACTATGCCATTTAGGTGTGATGAGAAAGATAAGTCGAATGATTCCTCTCAAGGATACATTCCTATCAACTCTTCCCCTGAAACTAGTAACATGGTTGTTTTCAATAATCCCCTCTATGAGGAGATGTCTCCTTTTGAATCAAAGGATAAACCTTTTAACCGATATGACCATGCTTTGTTGGATGATGCTCTTGATGACTTTGTGGCTTTGTCGAAATCTTTAAACAAGAACAAGACTTCTAAATTGGTTAACATGATAAATTTGAATGAACATAACAAGCCTCTCTTTGAAGTCCAAGGTGCTTATCCTTCTCCCACATTTCACGTTCCTAAATCACCTCTCCTTTTTGTCCAAGGAAGGTATGATCATGATTCCTTTTGTACCCCGAATAAACCAATCATCACCGTACAAGGAAGAAAACCTATAAGTCCTTATAGTTATGCCAAACAAATAACTAGAGAGAGTTATCATGCAGTTGCCCATACTTATCACACCCGAAATAATAGGCAACCTAATCCCCCTCCTGTTATTCCAGTTTCTCTTCCTAATCCTCAACCAATCCTTCCACAAGCTCCCCGTATTTCGCAAGTTATGGGTAAAGAATATGATCTCATAGAACAACTTAAAGCTACCCCTGCTAAGATATCCCTTTGGGATTTGATTCAAACTTCTTCCGCTCATCATGGAATGTTACAAGATGCCTTGAAAGATCTGAATGTTCCTCCACCGAATACATCTAGTAATATAGCATCTTTGGTTAACTCTGTGATGAATCCTAAAGCTCAAATTGTGTTTACCCAAGATGAGTTGCCTACTAGTGAAATTCAACAACAATATGATCCCTTGATGATTGTGGTTATCATGAAAGACACTGCTATAAGACGAACACTAGTAGATAATGGCTCTGGCCTTAATGTATGTAGCATTAATCTATTGCATAAGATGAATGTGGATACGTCTCTTATTGAGCCTGACTCTCATCCCATTCATGGCTTTGACAATGTGGCTAAGACTTCATTGGGTATCATCACTTTACCTCTCACAGTAGGACCTATTACTTTGCCTACTCCTATCCATGTTATGTCGGGAAATTTAACATATAACTTGTTATTAGGGAGGCCTTGGATTCACAGCATGCAAGCTGTCCCCTCTACATTGCATAGACAATTAAAATTTGTTTATAACAATAAGACATATACTTTGATAGGTGATACTAATTTTCAAGCTTGTCTACAAACATCTACTTCCAAAGGGGGTTCTTCTAAGCCATCCTCATCTAGTGATGAATCTTTAAACAAGATACCTATCAATGAGTCTTCACTCTCTGATGATCAAAATTCTTTGGATGAGTCTGGAGCTCTTGAAGAAGATCCTTCTCGACTTGAAACTACACATAAAAAGGATTTTGATCCTGAGAAGGTTCTCGCAGAGGATGATTGGGGATCTCTTGATTTTAACCCTACCTTTGTAGGTGAATATAAGGTTCCTTCTAGAGAACTTAAAGTTGAAAAGAAGGAAGAAGCTGAAAATCATAAAGTTGAAAAGAAGAAAGAAGCTAAGAATCAATCAACCTTGCCTGAATCTATGAGTAATAATTTTGTGGTTGCTTCTCAAACTTCTTCTCCTCACACCTCTAATTATGAAGAGTTTGATTCTTTGTCTCATGAAAAACCACCTTCTCTTCCTGAAATGGCTAATCATTATGGTCGTGGTTTTCGCATTTTTGCTAAGCATGGGTATCATGGAAAAGGTTGTGGTGCTCATGAACAAGGGATAAGAGTTCCTCTAGAGACTAATTTTCACAATTATGCCTTTGGACTTGGCTATAATCCCTGCAAATGTACTAAATCTTTTAAAAGACCATCCATTAGTGTTAATGCTATCTCTACATCTTTATCAATACAACACCCTGAGTAGATTGATGGGGATCCTTTGGGTGATTGTGCCTTGGATATCTTCCCTACTGACGATGCTTTAGCTGAGTTCTTGGGAGGCTACAACACTCTTCCTCGTTATCATCACAATAGGGGACTCCCTTATTGTTTGAGCACTGAAGCCTATTTTGGAAAAGAGATCGATAATGATGAGATTGTGAAAGAATTCCCTCAGTTAAAAGATACTCCTCAACAAAGTAATCTTCTCATAAGTGACACCACTGATGTTAAGATGGATCCTTGCAATAAAGAGAAAGTTATTAAAATTGGGAAATGTTTGGATGAAGAGGAACGGAAACAATATGAAGATTTATTGCATGAAATCCCTAAGATCTTTGCTTGGACATACTCTGACATGCCTAGTATAGATCCTAAGATTGTCACTCATAATATTGTCTTAGTTCCCGATGCTAAGCCCGTGAAACAAAAGATTCAAAAAATGAATCCTAAGGTAGCTCTGCTTGTTAAGGCTGAGATTGAAAAGTTATTGGAGGCTGGATTTATTCACCCTATTGACTATTCCCCATGGATTTCAAATATTGTTGCTGTGGCTAAACCAGATAACAAAATAAGAATGTGTACCGACTTTCGGGATGTAAACAAGGCTTCTTTAAAAGACGATTTCCCTCTTCCAAACATTGACATGATAGTTGATTCTATGGCAGGACATGCCTTGTTATCCTTCATGGATGGTTTTTCAGGCTACAATCAAATTTTCATTAACCCTCAAGATCAATTCAAAACCGCTTTCACCACTCCTTGGGGTACGTTTTGTTGGATAATGATGCCTTTTGGACTTAAAAATGCCAGTGCAACTTATCAATGAGCGATGACCCTTATCTTTCATGATTATATGCATAAGATTTTAGAGGATTATGTTGATGATATTTTAGCCAAATCCTTTCTTCGCATGGATCATGTTAAAATCCTTCATCAAATCTTTTAAAGAATTCGTAAATATCACATGCGCTAGAATCCCCAAAAATGTGTTTTTGGTGTGGGTAGTGGAAAACTATTAGGGTTCATAGTTTCGCATCGTGGGATTGAGGTGGACACTAATAAAATAGATGCTATTGTTAACATGCCACCTCCTAGAAATGTGTCTCAACTTAAAAGCTTACAAGGAAAGATTCAAGCTATTCGTAGGTTTGTGTCTCAACTCGTGGATCATACCTTTCCTTTTACCCAACTCCTTAAAAAGGATATCACTTTTCAATGGAACGAAGACTGTCAGCAAGCATTTGAAGATTTAAAAGTGTATTTGGCTAGTCCTCCTATTCTTCAACTTGCCGAACCTTCTAAATCTTTCCTTCTATATACAGCTGCTTCCTCTCATGCTCTCGTAGCATTGTTGGCCCAACATGATAAAGATGGTAAGGAATGTCCGGTTTATTACATAAGTCATACCTTACTCGATTATGAGACCCGATATTCTGCGATAGAAAGACAATGGTTGGCCTTGGTGTTTGTGACTCAGAAATTGAGACATTATCTTTTAAATTCAGAAGTCCACGTCATGATAAAGTTTGATCCTTTGAAGCATCTTTTCTCTAAAACTGATTTATCAGGATGCCTAGCTAAGTGGGTTATGCTGTTAACTGAATTTGACCTTAAATTTGTTTCACAAAGAGCAATTAAAGGACAAGCATTGACCGATCACTTAGTTGAGGCCCCTTCACCTTTCTCCTTCCCTAACCCTAAGTCATTTCCCGATGACTTCATTCTTTCTATAGAGAAAGATGAAACTTGGGAGTTATACTTTGATGGCTCTAAGTGTCGTATGGGATCGGGGGCAGGTGTTGTCCTGATTTCTCCTACAAAGAAATATATTCCCTTATCTTATCATCTAAATTTCCTATGTACCAATAACATTGCTGAGTATGAGGCTCTTATAGCAGGAATAAAAGTAGCCTTAGCTCTGAATATAAAACACATACATATCTATGGAGATTCGCAATTGATTATAAGACAAGTAACAGGAATATATCAAGCAAAACAAGACAAATTATCACAATATAAAGATCTTGCTATCTCTTTATTACAAAAATTTGATTCTTATACCATGGAACCTGTTCCTCGAAAAGATAATCGACATGCGGATGCAATGGCATGTGTGGCTTCTCTTGTATCTCTAGAGGACCCTGTGGTCGATCTTAATTTTGTTATTCACAACCTTATTTCTCCAACTATTGTAGATGATTCTAGCCTGGTAACATGTTGTGATTTTGTAGATTTAGATGAATGGTTCTCGCATATCGTAAGATATTTGACCGATGGTACCTTTCCTGATTCCGCTAATAGGAACACTAGGGCTAGAATCCACAAACTGTCTGCTAGATATATCATCCTTTCTAATGTCCTTTATCGAAGGGGTTATGATGGTCTTCTCCTTCGTTGTCTTAACAAGTCAAAAATCCCTATTCCCCTTGAAGAGGCACATTCAGGTGCCTGTGGGGGGCATTTTGGGGGCAAATCCTTGGTTCATAGATTGCTTCGTATGGGATACTATTGGCAAACTATGCAGAAGGATTCCTTTTCATTTGTTAAGAAATGTCATCAATGTCAACAACACAATAATCTGATTCATGCTCCTGCCCAAGAACTTCATTCTCAAGTAGCTTCTTGGCCTTTCTCCGCATGGGGTTTGGATCTTATTGGAAAAATCTCTCCTCCTTCATCTCAAGGACACACCTTCATTATAACAGCAATAGATTACTTTACGAAGTGGGTCGAAGCTATTCCCCTTCGCTCTACTACTGCTGAAGTGATTTGTCAATTTCTTCTAGAAAACATCATTTCTCGATTCGGGATACCTTCCACTATTATCTCAGATAATGGGACATCGTTTAAGAACAAGGACGTGAAGAAATTCCTCAAGAAGTATCATATCAAACATCGATTTTCTACACCGTATTATCCTTAGTCAAATGGCCAAGCCGAATCATCCAATAAGATAATTGAACAAATTCTTCTCAAAACCGTGAACAAGCATGGTAAGGATTGGGGTAACCAGCTAATCTATGCTCTTTGGGCCTACCGAACGAGCGTACGAATTGCTACGGGAACTACTCCTTATAATCTTGTTTATGGTGCTGACGCTATTATGCCTTTAGAGTTAGAGATTCCATCACTTAGGGTTTCTCTCAAAGGTATAGTAGATGATGACTCTTATAGAGAACAACGACTTCAACAGCTTGAGATGCTTGATGAACAACGTATAAACGCTCTTGAGCATATTCAAGCGTATCACAAAACTCTACAACGAAGCTATAATGATAAGGTTATTCAACATTCCTTCTCAGTAGGAGACTTAGTCCTTTATGAGAATCAGCGCAATGTGAATGCCTTGCCTGCAGAAAAGGGAAAATTCAGTCCTAATTGGCTTGGACCATATATCGTTATTGAGGATTATGGATCAGGTGCTTACAAAATAGTGGATGTAGATGGTACGCCTCTTAAAGAACCTATCAATGCTATGCACTTGCGTAGATATTATGCTTAATTCTTCATTTCCTATTTATCTTCTTTTTCAATTCTTCAACATTGGGTAATATGTTAGTATCTCCTACTTAGAGCAAGATAGAATTAAATGTTATGGTGTTTAATCTATATTTCTTCATTCCTAACAAGCGTGTCTTCTTACTTTATAGTTTGTCTTGAATTCATTTATGTAAATTGTAAAAGATTTACATTTCCATTATGCTAGCATATTATACAATGTCTTTATGTGTTAAGCAGAATCGTATCATGTTGTGTTTAAGATCAAAATTAAATCACATTAGTTATATGATTCTTAGGCTTAATGCATATTTCTTCCCTATCATCAATGTAGTACTTGATTAAATATTTTAATTAAGTCACGCATGTATCAATTTAATCATGGAGCATTGAGAAATCAATCACATGAAAATTAAATTCTGAACATACATGTACATTTACCAAATGTATTAGATTTAATCAAAACAAAATATACATTGTTTTAAGCATTAAAGATAACACATTTGAGACCAAAAGAGAAGCATGTATATATACATATATATATGTGTGGATCGTATACAAATATAGGTCACCATATATCCAAAATGTGACCTCTCTTTTACATCATAAAATCATCTCCTATCCCTAGGACTAGTGGCTGGAGAGTGTCGACTGGATGCTCCCTCCTGATCTGGTCGTGAAGGTGGACCCATGGGTGTGTAGCGCGATACAGACCGTGAGTGACTCCGAGAGGAGCTCCTACGATCCCTATCCATAACGATCGCATGATAGGTGGTAGCCTCGGCCTGAGCTGCTGCTAGATCTCGCTACGCCTGCTGAAGGTCCTCTGATAGGACTCTCTCTCTCTCTCTCCATATGTCTACTTGTACTTGGAATGGGGAAAACAAGTCCTCATGCCGGCCCGCGTTCCCCTGAGGCCTATAGGCAATCTGTGAGGAACTAGGGATCTGTGCTATCATGGAAATGTCTGTCACTGCCTGCTGAATCAGGGAATGCCACTCCTGCACATTAGCTATAGTAGTAGAACAAATTTTTGTTAGTACCATTCTATATCACCAAAACACTAATCAATCAATATAAACCTACTATACCTGGATCTCCCTCACGCCAGTAGGGATCATGATATGGTAGCATCTATGCCTGGGAACCGCTAGGCTCCCCTCGCTCAAATAATCTGTGCACGATGGGTGTAGGCTGGACAGTACTAGGAACGGGTCTCCGTATCGCCTCATGTTCCCCCTGTTGGGGAATAAGAGGAGGATCCAAAGCTATGGTATCATCTCCTAAATGGTGGGGAGCTGCATCCGACTCCTCCTCCTCATCTCTATCCTCCTCCTCGTCATCCTCCTCGTCATCCTCCTCGTCATCCTCATCCTCGTCCTCATCTGCATCCTCACCTGCATCCTCCTCTTCCTCCTCTCTATCTGTGTCCTCCTCCTCCTCCTCCTCGGCACTGGGCTGATCGCCTGTAGGTGGATCAGGATCTCACGCCTCCTCATGACTCTCTCCCTCCTCTGGTTCCTCTGACCTGGATCCCTGGTCCTCGTCTCGGTCTCCATGTCTCCATGGGCCTGGATAGCCTGTCGAATGATCTGGTGGAAAGATAAGACCTAGATATGATCTCATAAACCATGAGACGTACCTGTGCTGTGCTCCAGGCTCTACAGAATAATCAGTGACTACATCCTGATCAGATCCCTCTATATCTGTGGTCTCGATGTCATCTATCATCGGTCTTGCTACTGCTCTAGGTCTGGGAAGGACCCGTGAGTGTCGAGTATAGATGGGCACATCGGCTGGAACACACTACTCTAGCCCAAACTGCCTCTGTACTCGGTCAAAGTAGAAAAGGACTATGATGTGTGAATATCGTCCCCACAGTAGGCGGTTCCTCTATAGGCATGCTAACTGTCTCTCCATACCCTCCCATCTGTGCATCCATAGGTAAGGTCTCCACACTGTCACCTCGACTGTCAGTCTGTCAAAAATCACTCTCCAGTATAACAAATCTCCAAATCTCCACTCGCTGGTAAGTGGATAAGCAAACACCCTAGGACGCTCGCTAGCTGTACTCAGCGGAAAGCTGACGGGCCTGGTGCATGTGAAGTGCTCTAAAATCCACACCTGCAGAAGTGTGCATGTCATCAAACTAAAACCCTGTCCGAATACATACTCCTCAAGGTCGTGATAGAGATGTGCAAGCATACTCCGACCCCAAGCATACACTCTCTTGTGTCTCTCCATCACTCTGATACACCATGTGAGACCCCCATGCATGTGCGTCCCTCGCCCATTAGGGCAAACAGCTAGTGCTATGATGGCGATCATAAGGCATCTCAGAAGTGGTACCTCCCCTGTAGGATGTAAGAGCTAGCTGACCATGATGCGACCTCTCGTCTCGCTCGGCATGACTCTCCCTATGCAGTACACCTTCTCTCTCTGATGATCCTCCGCTGACTGATCGGTCGCGTATGTAATAGTCGCTCCTCTGATAGGAAGATGAAGTATATGGTACACATCCTCAAGTGTAACTGTCAGCTCTCCTACTGGAAGGTGAAAAGTGCATGTGTCAGGATCCCATCACTCCATCAATGCCATCAGCATCGCAGGATGGAACCGAATGGCTGGCATGAGAATCACATACCACAATCCCACAATCGATAGTGTGTCTCTCTCTACCTGAGTCAGCCGCAGAATCTGATCTCACAAACTATGAAGAATATGTCCCGCTGTATGCTCTCTCATGTACGGGAGACCTTGCAACACAAAAACACAACCGTAATCAGTACTCGATCATCAAAATTGCTCATGCAAACTGTCGAACATTGTATGCCAGCCCTGAAACCCCTCACCAAGCCCTCATTGGGGACCATGGTGCCCTGATGGGGACCATGGCACCCTATCAGGGACCATGGTGCCCTGTCAGGGACCATGGCGCCCTGAGGGGACCATGGCGCCCTGTCAGGGACCATGGCGCCCTGAAGGGACCATGGTGCCCTGAAGGGACCATGGCGCCCTGAGGGGACCAGGGCACCCCACAAGGACCATGGCACCCTGGGTGGGCCCCAGGTCAGCCTTCAAGGCCTACATACAATCACAAAAAAGTCAAAATGCGAAAAAATCAAAAGTCAAACGTTCAGTCAACTCACCTCGTCCAGTGGCTCGTCGTCGATCATGGCCTGGCATAGGATCTCGATCCTCGTGGGACGCTCCGGTCATCATGAAGGCATGATGATGGCTACGTGGGCTCCACTGCAATGAAAAGTATTCAGAAATCAACAAAGTGACAAATGTGAGTGTCACTTTCAAGGTATATACTTTCATTTCCTTATCTTTACTCTTGAAACCCTAAATTTTCTCTATCATTCATTTTATCATAACTCGAGTTTGGGAGATGTGATTTTTGAGCCGTTTGTTGCGTTGGAATCGTATTTTCATTCCCCTACTCTTGGGATGTTCCAACAAGTGCTCTGATGAAGCCTATTTAGTGAACGTCCCTCATCAATCCTCTCTTACACAATTTGTCGCAAGTAAACATGCTATCTTGTTTCACCTCCCTAATAAGCAAGTCGAAATAGGGGGGGCATATAGCTACTCACAGATTTCATCACCTTCCTTAGTAAGCATTAGGTGATTTTGTGATCTAACGTGTGTTTTGTAGGGTGTGGTTCCTAACTATGTACTGCAGATACCGCTGGGGGCTTCATCCGACAACTTATGGATATATCCTTTTTCAAATGATGTTTACTTTTCTGTACTTTAGCTTGCATATGCATGTAGTACTCATATGACTGCTAAAGTGGGGGCTAAATGTAGCGTCGTAAATTGTACGCACTCGCTAGGGTGGTACAATTTCACACCTAGTTTAGCACCCACCTTAGTGCATTTTACATTTTGCATTGCATTTCTCCTTAAGCACTTAATTAATCAAATTAATTAGGTCTAAGGTCCTATTTCATCATCCTCTACATCATAAAGTTGGGCCCTTTCGCTAAAGCGTGCCCTTTGCATTTTTATTCCTCTAATACATCATTCAGTTAAAAACCCTAATTAAGTCCTATTTCGAACTTGGGGGCTTGGTTTTGGGGTCAAAACATCTCAAAATCACCTGTAACTTTGGGATTCTCTCTAAAATCATCATATCCGACGGCCCTGAAAATTTGGTGAAAAGTTGTCGGGACCGTGGCGCCCGGAGTGCACATGGTCCCAGACATTTTTCTCAAAATTTTAGGAGCATGATTCAATCATAAAATAAAGCTTAACCCCAAGAAATTGGCGGGATATTCAATCTCTAGGTCGGCCAAAAGACGAAATTATGATCTAGGGTTTCCTACATAAGAGCTCTCTTTCTTCATTTGAAGGGATCCAATTTTTGTTTTCAGGAACTTCATATGCAGCGAAAGAGTAGATCTTTGAAGACCTCAACAACATTCAACATCCTTCTATCAAGCACTTATCAATTTCATTCATCCATTTAGGGCTTGGAAGACATTGAAGAGCAATAGGAGATTACCGACTGAAGAATGGCTTGTACTCCTCCCTTGAGGGTTGGGTATGATTTCATGTTGTTTTCATGTCTTTGTATAAGCTTCAATACATCATTTATTCATGCTTTAGATCACATTGCATCTTGATTTAGAGCATTTACATTGTCATTTACAAGCAATTAGGGTTTACTTTCTAGGTTGCTCTAGTTTGCTTTCTTGCATTTTTGGACCTTGCACACACACTAGGTCTGCACACACAATACATTTTACAAAACAACTTGGCTATTCATGGAGGTGGAAATCACCAAAGCGGGGGTTTGACTAAGGCAAAACCCTATATAGCCTCCCATACACCCTTTTTCAGATATCATTGTAGGTTTCGGGATTCGGACGACGCTACAGGATACAGATCCGGAAAGAACAGGTCGAGACAACACCCTGCATCAAATTATAGAGCAGAAGACTGGGACAGGGGCACTGGGTGCCCTGGTCCTGCCAGGACAGGGGCGTTGGGTGCCCTAGTCCCTGGGACAGAGGCTCTGGGCGCCCTGGTCCTCCAGACAGACAGCTTTCAGATAGCTTTCCAACAGTGTTTCAGAGTGCAAAACGACAGTTTCCGGTGCAGTTTTCAGGACAGAATCAGGATAGTGGCACCCGCGCCCCCGTCCCGAACATTTTCAGTCTGATTTTGACTCCAGGTACACATCTACATTCTTATTTCATCCTTGTATTTACAGCTGTTCATTTTTTAATCTCGATTCTGCAATCTTGTTATTAGTTCACACTTGCATTTTGGGATTAGGGTTTGAACTTGCATCATTTTAACTTTCAATTTCAACAAGGGAATAGAAATCCTAATAGATATCTCATGGCTCTCTCTTTCACAAAAAGAAGTAGCCAATTGTGCGATATCTCTAGGCTCTTTCGTATTCCGTAATGTGTGTCAAAAGGTAGAATTAGGGCATGTTGACCTAGTCTCGCTTTTTCCCCTACACAATAATGTATCCACATAGAATAACAAGAACAAAATATTGGTTCAAATGAGTAGGGGTACTACATTCTCCCCCACAAGACTAGGCTTACTCCTGGAAGCCTAAAACAAATATGAATATAACTCTCTCATCTTCACTGCATCCTCCCAAGTTGCCGAGGTCTCATCATTTGGGTCCCATAGGACCGTTACCTGGTCGATGGTGTGACCCCTGAGGATCAAATCCTGACGCTGAAGAATGTGCATGAGTTCCATGGAAAGCTGCCCATCCTCGACCTACAAAGAGTTCCAATCAAGAACATGTGTCACATCAGGGTGATAAGGTTGAAGAACTGAAACATGAAAGACATCGTGGATGTGGGATAGACTAGGTGGCAAGGCAAGGTGGTAAGCAACAAGACCTATCCTCTCAAGAATCTCAAAAGGGCCAACAAATCGAGGCACCAACTTAGAACCCTTTCCATAATAGATCAGACTCTTCCATGGATGCACTCTGAGAAACACATGGTCGCCAATAGAAAATTGATGATCTATCCTATGAGCATCTGCATACTTCTTCTGCCTATCCCGTGCAACTACCAAATGCTCTCGAATTCGCCCAACCTATTGCTCCATCTCCCAAAGAATATCTGGACCTATAAGCACCCTATCCTCTAACCAATCCCAACTCAAGGGAGTATGGCAAGGACGACCATATAATGCCTGAAAGGGGGACATACCTATGGAGCTATGATATCCATTGTTATATGCAACCTCTACAAGGTAGATATAATCCTCCCAATGCGACTGCTGGTCCATAACATACATGTGAAGCATGTCCTCCAAAACCTAATTCACTCTCTCTGTCTGACCATCTGTCTTTGGGTGATAGGCTGAACTAAAGTTCAACTGAGTCCCCAAAGCATGCTGAAGTGAGGTCCACAAAGCTGAGGTAAAGACAAGATCTCTATTAGAGATGATCCACCTCGAAACCCCATGCAGTTTCACTACTTCTTCCAAGAAGACTTGTGCCACCACTGTTGCTGTATAGGAAGCTCAAATAGGAACAAAATGAGCAATCTTAGTCAACCTATCAACTATGACCATGATGGCATCATGCCGACATGAAGAGACAAGCAACCCAACAATGAAATCCATGGAAATGATATCCCATTTCCAATCTGATATCAAATTAGGCTGAAGAAGCCCTACCGGGTGTTGATGCTATGCCTTCACCCGCTGACATTCTAAACACTTTGACATGAAATCAGAAATGTCACATTTCATGCCTTCCCAATGATAAATTTGTCTAAGATCTGCGTGCATCTTCTTGACACCTGGATGTGCCGAATAAGGTGCACGATGGGCCTTAGTCATGATCAAGATGTGAAGACCCTCTAAAGAAGGTACATAGATCTACCCATGGTGATGAAGAAGTCCATCTGCCTCAAGATTATATCCAAAATATCTTCCCTCTAAAGGCCTTCTGGACTCTATCATGGTTCTAACATCTTGATACCAAGTATCCTGAGGGAGAACTCTGAGAATCCTCTCTCTTAAGTCAACTCCAAGGGACAATACCAAAACTTCATGCCGCCTACAACTCAAAGCATTTGCCACCACGTTCTCTTTCCCCTGAATGTATTGAACATCAAAATCATACTCACAGAGAAATTCCATCCATCTCTGTTGTCGAGCATTCAAGTTCAGTTGTGTGAAAATATACTATAGACTATGATGATCACTATGCAGTTCAAAATGGTGCCCTAACAGAAAATGACGCCATCTAACCAAAGCATGAACTACAGCTACCAACTCCAAATCATGAACTGGATAGTTCAACTCATGGTTCTTGAGTTTTTGAGACTCATAAGCAACCACTCATCCATCTTGCATAAGCACTGCACCTATACCTTCCAAACAGGCATCTGTGCATACTATAAAATCTCTAGATGGATCAGGAACTGCCAAAATCAGAGCACTGACAAGGAGTTCCTTCAAGGTACAAAAAGCTGACTCACATTGTTCTAACCAAACAAACTTCTTCACTTTCTACTATAGAGAAGTGATTGGGTGACCTATCTGGGAAAAGCCTTGAACAAATAGATGGTAGTATCCGCCCAAACCCATAAAAATCTGAACTTCAGAAATGTTGGTTGGCATTGGCCAATCAACAATGGCTTGGATCTTTGAAGGATCCATGGATACACCTTCCCCTGAAACTATATGACCAAGATAGTTTACCTCAGATTGAAAAAAATCACACTTTGCCAAATTAGCATAAAGCTGGTTTTCCCTCAAGCACTGCATTACCTATCGTAAGTGACCTTCATGTTCTTCCATAGTTCTAGAATAAATTAATATGTCATCTAAGAACACAAGGACAAAATGATCAAGGTAGGTGCAAAAAACCCCATTCATGAGGCTCATGAAAATTGAAGGTGCGTTCGTCAACCCAAATGGTACTACTGTGAACTCATAGTGACCATAATGAGTGCAAAACGTTGTCTTATGAATATCTGCATCCTGGATATGCAACTGGTGATATCTAGATTTCAGGTCCATCTTAGAGAATATCTTGGCTCCCTTTACCTGATCAAAAAGATCATCAATATGAGGCAAAGGATATCGATTCCGGATGGTTACCTTATTCAGTTGTCGGTAATCAATGCATAACCGAAGAGAACCATCCTTCTTCTTAACAAAGATAACAGGCGCACCCCAAGCAGAAACACTAGGACGAATAAATCCCTTGGCTAACAATTCTTCTAGTTGTAACTTCAATTCACTCAACTCCTGAGTGGTCATCCGATATGGAGCTCTCAAAATAGGTTCTGCACCAGGAACCAAATCAATGTGAAAGTCTATGTCTCTCTTTGGAGGCATACCAGGAATATCCAATGGGAATACATCAGCATACTCTTGAAGAATAGGGTGACTATCAAGAGTGATTTCTCAACTCTTTAACTCATCCATGTCCTCAAGAGTAACTGCAAAAAGATCACACCCTCTACGCATGCAGTGCTTAAGTTGCATAGCAGAGATCATACGTAAGGATATTGGTCTCTAAACTCCAACAATTTTCAATTCCTTGCCAAGGTCATCTAAACACTCCACTATCTTCTTGCGAAAATCTATGTGAGCATTATGAGAAGATAGCCAATCCATCCCCAACACAACTCCATAAGAACCCAAAGGAATGACTCGAAGGTCAACTAAAGTAACTATGGTTCCTAGATTCAACTACAACTGGGAATAAAGGCATCTACAGAAACATGGACACCTATAGCCAACTCTACTTGCCACCTATTCATCTCCTTAGCAGACGTGAGTCAACACCGCTCCATAATAGATGAAGAAATAAAAGAATCTGAAGCACCAAAATCAAAAAGTATAGAGATAGGGATTCCACACAACATACCTGCTGCTTCTATAACTGTACCCTGATGATCAGCTTGGCAGTTATCCACCACTGCGAACACTCTATGAGATTTGCCTGCATCTCCCACTATAGGCTCTGACACTGCCGGCCGTTGACTACCTATGTTGTGGAAACACTGAGAACACTGCGTAGCTCTATGACCATACTGCCCATAAGAGAAGCAAGCTCCTCTATTACTTGTTGGACCACTGGATTGCTGAAAATTTCCTTGGCTAGGAGCATGAGATGCACTTTGCGAGGATTCCCCTGTAGGGCCCTGTCTGCCCCTCTGCCAATTTCTATTTTTCTTAAATTGAGCATTGCCACCCTTCTAGCTTTGGAACTATTTCGGTTTTGATTGTTGTTGCTGCTATGGTCCACCCTTAGCAGGTGCCTGAGGAGTCCTAAATGGTGTAGCTGACTGAAACTAATTACCACGAGCTCTATTCCCATTGGAAGGAGCACTCCCTATTTGCACACCTGTTTGCCCACCAAGAGCATGGCTAAGGTTTAGCTCTACCAATCGGGCCTTTGCCATAGCTGTCTCTACTGAAGTTGGCTCAAACACCCTAACACCTCCACTAATGCGATCATTCAAGCCCCTCAAGAAATGTTGTACAAGCATAGCCTCATCATTACCAATTCCAGCATACTACTTGAGCTCATAGAATCTATGCTCATACTGGTCTACCATCATACCATACTGTCATAGTGCATGGAACTCATCTGCCCGAGTCTATCTCCACTGGGGCGAGAGAAACCATGCCCTGAATCTCTCCAAAAATAGCTCCCATGTCATGGTGTTAATGCACACACCGATCATTTCCTCCTCCAGTCTCCACTAGATTGACACAAAGTTTTCAAGATGCATAATAGCACATCTTGCCTTGGTGTTGCTACTATATGGGAACATAACAAAACACCTATCCAGACTGATAAGCCAAGTCTCTACCTCAAGACCGGTACCCATACCATTAAAGAAAGGAGGGTTGGACCTCATCAAGTCCTTTATGTGACCCAAAGAAAGTAGATCTTCATTGATTGCAATCCCTCTCCTTCTAAGTGATCTTTCCCTCTCTCTCTCTTCTGGAACTGGCTGAACAACCTCATGCCTAGGGCCTAACCTAGCAAGAACCTCCTGAAACATTTGTCTCAGCTCTTCCCTTTTGGGAACCTGTTCTTCTGCACGAGGTAAGTCCTGATGAATAGACTATTCTGGCTCAGCACTAACACGAGTAGGTGGTGGTGAAGGACTATGATGATCAGAACCACGACCTCATCCTCCACCTCTTCCTCTACCTCTGCCTCTATTATGATCACCCATATGGCCACCTCCCCTAGCTCTCCTAGCCATGACCGAGTACTACAAAAGAGAAAAGATTCAGATTTATGACAAGGATAAACAAGGAAAACACAAATGTTAAGACCTAAATTAAAAAAAACTCAAGTTGAATAGGCACACTACAAACCCAGAGTACCCAGTGTTGAAACTTGGGCTCTGATACCAAATGTAATGCCCCGTCAGGAACCCTAAAGGAAAACATCATAATCTATGCAACTAACGGTGAAATAATTTTTTTTTTTTTTATTAAGTGCATGAATTAAACCTTAGCACATCTAATAACACAATGGAAGTCTAACACCTGAATTTCCTAAGGGTCACCAACGAATATTACTTCGTAAATTAAATATTTAAGATAAAATTTCCACAATGAAAGAATTCAAAATACTTCAAAGCAATCATATAATATATACAAAAGAATTAAGTAATTGAAATAGAATACATTACAATGTTTCTTTGCTTACAATATTCAAAAATACATGTTTCCAAAAAAATTACATCATGAGCTAAAATGTTACAAAATGAAGTTACATGAAGTTTCTTTTCAAGACCTTTAGTTTTCAACTGAATAATGGTTAGGAACAAGAGTTGGTACATGAACCACGAACCAAGAACATCAGTGAAGTCCTTCCTCACCTGAAGATACGTTCCAATTCATCCAATGGGAAGTGACACTACCACCCGACCATGTGATTCTGAAAAGGAACCACCCCACCGTGTTGGAGATAGTAGATAACCCTCAAGCAAGCAAAATAAAACAAGAGTGAAAGGACTACAAGACTCTATTCACAATCATGTGACCCAACTCACAAAACACTAGTGACTCTAGGGAGAAAGTGTCATCACATGTCTTACGGTGGATACCATGGTATAGCCTCCATAGGTCTCGGCCCCCATCCTAGTAACCTCTCCCGAGCCTCCAATTCCAACTAAGTGTGGTCCTTACCAATCCTCTCGTGAAGACAAGGTGGTAAGTTTGCCATTCCAGGCCTTCTTGCTACATTATGAGCCCTGTACTAGCACTCACCTATGTGCAAGGCACATTATTTTATTTAACTTTTATTCTACCCTTCTTAAATCATTTATTAGATTTTCACTTTCTTAACCAACTTCCAATAGGTTATCCTGTCACCACTTCGGGCACGGCCCCCGCTCGAAAGCAACTCTGTCTCTTAGGACACTACAGGATAGTTCTATCTACAGAACTTTATGGTGACACAGATAGCCATACCCAATTCTGACCTACCTCAAATGAAAGATACATAATTACTAACCTAAGGTTGACCATTACGAACAACTCACAGTGGCTCATTTCCTTAAGGTTATACATCTAAATAACTAGCCAAAACACAGTATACAAGACATACTGACAACATGACTCAATGTACTTAGCTGCGACCACCATATAAACAAGCTAATCTTATGTACCAACACCTATCACACAATTAACTTGCAATATGAATATACGTTGTCAAGACACGAAGAACAATTTGGTCGGTATAACACAAAATTTAAAACTTATTAACATGTTTAAGAGTTCAATTACTCTTGTTAACTACTATAGGTATGAAACCTCAATAATTTCAACTTATACCATAGACTAAGATTAAAATAGATATATTTATTTCATCAAAGAAGTCTTACAAGAAGACATAATACATTTCTCAATAGAATAATGTCTTTATTTTTTTTTATTTTTTTTTTGACACTAGAGTGTTACATCATTCTTCTGGAAAAAATTGAGAAGTGCACTCGTCAGACTCTACATGATATAAATGAGTATATCCTTAAGATTTTCTTTCACTCAGGGGAAAGTACCCCACAGACTCATTATCACTTAAGGGGGTATACCCCTCCGACGAGTCAAAAATTATAACTATCGGCTTTTTTGGCGAGCACTATAGCTTGGGTTCTTTTCCTTTCTCAACACTAACTTCTTTAGTTGGACTTTGAATAGGACCTTTTTCTATCTCTTTGCTCTCTTCAGGAGCTGGGTTATCTTCAGTAGGGTTGTCATCCACAACAGGCTTGACAAGTGTCAGAGAATCTTTCTTGACTTTCAAGTAATGAGCATATCATGCTACGGATTTGCAAGTTGTCTGTTTGACATGTACCATCTTTGTAACATATCAACAGTAAACTATTACTTCCCAGACTCTCCTAGAGCTACGTCTAATAAATCTTAATAACTAGGTTTTGAACACAACCATACATTTCTTCCATATAATAACAAGTGTGCAATTTGAACTTAAACACTATTCCACTTGTATAGTCATAACGTAATCGCAACTTCTATTATATGATTTTAATTAACAATCCCTAATGATAAATAAAACATAACCATAACTATTTCATAAGAAAGACAATAAACATGACATATAACAGAGATTGTAAATATTAATGATCGTAAACTAAGAAATTCCTGACCTATTGAAATGTTGATCAATATGCAAGACCTCAATGCCCTTTCGCCGATAAATGTGCCTTGCTTGCGATCCTTTTCACCAATACTTTCCAACTCTATCAAAAAAACAACTCTCTTGATACTTTCAAACAATATCCTCTCTAACTCTATTCTTCTTTCTACAATCCGCCGCCCTTCCTTGGATGCCAAAAATGACTTGTCCCTTCTTCCTCTTTACTCCCACCCCTATTTATACTAAAAATCACCCATGACTACTCCTAAGTTTGGGGCTTAGTAATAGTTATCGACTAAAAGTCTTTTACTTCCATCTCTTCTTGTTCTTCCATGTAATGAGTCCATCTCCAGTTATCTATAGCTCTTTATGCTCCTTGATCATGGTTATAGAAATTATCGGCTGAAAGGAGAGATCGGTACATTACATCAAACAATTATGTGTTTGTATTCAGCAAATTGTGTGTTTAATTTGCCAGGTCTTGAGTCAACTAAGGTTTATGTTTCAGTCTTCACCTTGCATGCCAATCTATTCCCCTCCCCAATCGGCCAATCTACAGTTAAATGCAATGAACTGCAGCTCGTGGAAAAGTTTTGACATGGAGAAGTGTTTGTTTATAGCTTTGAACAACGAGAGGGGCAAGAGGTGTCATTGCCCGTTGATTGCAGTGTGAATGGAGGAAGAGGGAGTACGTGGGTTAATAAGGAGGAGGGTAGTCGGTGGTAATACCGACCCCTCCCTATATTAAGGTGGGTGGTCGATATTACCATCAACCACCATTTACCTATTACTAACTATAACCCCCGCCACCTCCTATAAAATCAAATTTGTTTTATTTGTTTTAATATAATTTCATTATTATATTTTAATAATTAATTAATAACTTTCATTATAATATTTAAACATTAATCTTCATAGCAATTTTACGTTTAAATATATAAATATATACTTTGATTTCAAATACTTATAACTAATGACTTTTTTCATATAGATTTATATTCGAACAATCGAATTATATATATATATATATATATATATATATATATATATATATATATATATATATATATATATATATATATATATATATATATGACCCATTTGAAAAGCTTATTAAATATAATATATTTATAATTCTAACTATATACACGCATAATCCAAAAACACAATAATCCGATGGGCAATATAACTACTTATAATACAATCACCTTATCTTAACTCCAATAACTACTTATAAGTGACTATTGTCCTCCGTGTATATAATGTCCTTACATATATTCAAATGATCGAATTGCAACTATCGAGCTAACAAGCTGATAAAATTCATATCAACTCATACCAAGATATTAACTCATCCTTTATAAACAATATTAAGTCACTAGATCACTTGACTCTTTTTCCTCCAAATACCAAAACTATTATTTACTCTTATAGACGTTATAAACGTAACAATTACCAATGACAAACAATAATTGGGAACACTAGACATGCAAACTGAGCAAGCATCATGCGACTTTTATAAAGATCAAGCAATAAAATGTGAAGACCAAACCAATTGACAGAATTACTAGCTGAAGGCACTCACCCGAGTGTAACTAACTAAAAATAAGGTCAACTACTATCTCCTTCACTTCCATCGGAAAATATAAGGTACGCTCATACCTGTGTAGCCAGGTGGAGATGATACCTCGTACCTACCCAGTACTTGCACCTGGAACATCCTTCATCACTGACCACACATGCATATATATATATAGAAATTTCAACATACACACCGATGAAGGAGAATTGCAACGTTCCTTGTCTCACCTAGATGAGTGAAGGAAAATCGTCCCCTTGCATCCCATACACTCATAGATACACAACACACAATGCATAGATGAAGTAAAGCGTCAGTACATAGAAATGAACCATATAATGCCATAAAACATAAGTACATAAATACTGGAAATAAATCATATATCTCATAATCAGATAAAACATGGAACAATGCTATATAATTCTGAATAACAAATGATGATAATGTATCCACTAAGAATAACAAAAACAAAATATGAGTTCAAACGAGTAGGGGTACTACATGTTATCATATCCTCATAAGTAATATAATTGACACATGAATAACGAGTGCATCTAGATCACTACACATAAGTTTGATCATCATATTAGTCCGAGACATAATTTCATCCACATAAATCATAATGTATCCACTAATGTCAAAGAGACTATTAGTATAAGAATGGGACAAAGATAATAGAACAAGCACAAACCTGAAAGTGTTTATGACACCCTCTCAAAAGAACAAGTCAAGGAGGTGTACTACATGCTTGGAGTGACCTGGTCGTGACAATTGTTTCTCCAAATTTATAGGGATACAAGATAATGGGGTTCTAATGCTAATTCATTTGTTGGCATTATGTGAACCAGTAGTATGAAGACATGATGACATTGTATGTTGTCATTGATGTCAATATGCTAAAAAGTGAGCCAGTATAATGAAGTTTGCTATTGGAAAGAGAACCGGTATGATTGTGAACTGGTATATGTGCTAAAGTGAAGTGGTATGTTTGTTCAAGGTGAACTGGTATGTTGGTATGGGAATCGGTACATGAAAGCTTTGTATGACTACCGGTTGATAGTCTCAAACTTAGGGTTTCTAGTTGATGTGTTCCAAGCCTATGTGACTCAATCGATGATATTGTGTGATGAGTTAGCATTGTAATGAAGAACAGATCATGTTGCCATGTTAACCTTGTGCACGTGAAGGAGATTGCATCTATCTACCTCAGGAATGTGCGAAGTCTATAAATGGTGAAAATGTGTGATGGGTTATCAGCCACAATGAATATAGTGGAGAATGAATGATGGAGAATGTCTTGAGATCAATTCAAGACTATTGCATTTAATGCAATATGCTCAATGATTAGGACTGAACCGTTTGAATTGCTTAATCTAAAAAGTTTGTTGGCAAATGTGGTGCATGTATCTAAGTGCAGAGATACATGATTCTTGCCAACCCGAATAAGAGGATTGATACCTACAGAGTGTGAGTGCAGAAGGAGAAGAGGAACTAAAGTGGACCTACATTGGCATTGAGTGTTGTTACCAGATCATTGTAATACCTGTTGATCTCTAACCACCTCAACAGTTGGAAAATCCCCTAATAGGGTAGCTTTAACTAGCTTGTTGTAAATCCTTTAACAGGGTGACTCAAATTCATTGAGTTCTTGAAATCCTCTAACAAGGTAACCTCTAACAGGGTTTAACCCTTAATCGGGTATTTAGCCATCCCTTAACCGAGTGATCCCTAACAGGATCGATTCCTAACAAAACCTGTTGTAATAGTCTCTAACTAGACTACGCTCCTACCAGAGCAGACATTTGAAAGAGTTCAAAAATAGCTTGTGGGTATTCATCCCCACTATGGTTTTTCCTAGTTGGGTTTCCACATGAAAAATCAGTTTGTCATGTGTGGTGTTTTTCATGTGATGGTTTAAGTGATTTATGTTTGAAGGTAAATCATGTTGAACTAGCTGTTATTATATGTCTGATGATTACCTGTTCATGCATAAGGGTGAAATGGAAGTGTAGTATTAGGTTGAGTGGAAAGCTAAGTGATTAACTGGTTAATGCTTGTCACAGTCATTCTTAGCTTTACTGGATGTACTTTGTTTCAGACCGATGTTACTGTTTGCCAGTCATTTGCAGTGTTTGTTGTCTAACCAGTTTTAGGAAAGTGTTTTTGACTATACTGATTCAGCCCCCCCTCTTAGTATCGGTCCGGTACTAACTGTTCATCATTATTCATCAATTGGTATCAGAGCAACCTTCTAGGTCCTCTATGTTGTAATCTTAGCCGCTTGAAGGAAAGATCCTATTGAAATGATGAAGAGAGAAGGTCCAAAGTTGAACGGAGATAATTTCAAAATATGGAATGATAGAATGAAGATATATATTAAAAGCATGGGTGCTCAACACTGGAGCTATGTTGAGAATGCTTATGTTGTCCCTACCAGTACTCTCACCGATGACCAAAAGAGAGAGATGCAGGAGAATGGACAAGTCATGGAAGCCCTAATTAGTAGTTTATTTGACATTGAGTTTATTGATGTCCAAGATAAAGTAAATCCCAAAGAAGTATGGGATAATCTTGAAAATATCTATGGAGGAGATGAGCATGTAAAACAGGCTAAAGAAGAAAGCCTTAGGGGTAAGGTTGAAGACATGTGGATGGTTGAAGGACAAAACCATTCAAAAATATGGAATAAGAATCAAAACCATTTTTGGAGACATCAAGAGTGGAGGTGGAAAAATAGAAGACTCCATTGTTGTAAGCAAAGTCTTGAGATCCTTATTACAAGTCTATGTAATAAGGGTTGCTGCTATTTAGGAGTTGAGATCAATAGATAAGACTAATGTATCCCTAGACTCCATTATTGCAAAATTGACAGCCTATGAGCTAAATAGTTTTGATGGCAATATTCAGAAGACTGAATCAACTTTTAGAGCATCTGCTACACCATCTAGAAAAGGCAAAGAAGCAAGCACTAGTGGTGAACCAAGACAAAGCAGAGAAATGGATGATGAGGAGATTTTGAAAGAATTTGAAGCTCTTCTTGCCAAGAGACTTCCTGAGGGAACTAGTAAATACAGAGGTAAACTTCCTTTGAAATGATTTTCTTGTAACTGGATAGGACACATTTCTATAAACGGTCCAAATGGTGATAGCAAGGACAAATCGGAACAATTCAAGAAGTTCAAAGGAGGAAACCAGAGAAACTATTTTGTGGCAGTTGATGAAGGTGTCACTGATGAGGAATCAAAAGATGAAGAAAATGAAGATATTGTGTTTGTTGCTATCAAGGAAGATGTGTCAAACAAGAAGGCTCTTGTCTCTCGCTTTGATAATGAGTGGATTATTGACAGTGGCTGTTCTCACCATATGATTAGTGATCAGAGAAAGTTTCTATCTTTGGAAGAGTATGATGGTGGTGTGGTTCATTTTGGTAATGATGCACCATGTATGGTCAAAGGCAGAGGGTCCATCTCTCTGAATGGGAAGAGTAGTGCTGACAATGTGTATTGGGTAGATGGTCTTAGACACAACCTTTTGAGTGCTGCCCTACTAAATGATAGTTGAATCACTCTAGAATTCAAGAATGGAGTGTGCAGAATCAAAGGAAAGAATGGTGAATTGGTGGCCTCCGGTATGCAGACCAAAGGTAACCTATTTCAGCTCAATGCAAATATCAGTACCTGTCTTATGGCTAAGTTTGATGATAGCTGGATATGGCATAGGAGACTCTGCCATGTAAACTTTGATAACATTGTGAAGGCCAGTAAGATCAAGGCAGTTAGAGGATTGCTAGTGTTGAGAAAACCATAAATTTATTTGTGCAGAGAATGTCAACTGAGGAAAATGTCTTCCTCAACCTTCAAAGGTAAATCTTTCACTACAGACAATTTACTTGATCTTGTGCATACTGATTTGTGTGGTCCTATGAAAACTAGGAGTGTGTAGGGAGATAAGTATTTTATGATTCTTACAGATGATTTCTCAAGAATGATGTGGGTCACATTCTTGAAGGACAAATCTGAAGCCTTTGGAAATTTCAAAGCTTTTAGAGCACTAGTAGAGAAGGAAAGTGGAAGGAGAATAAAATGCCTTAGAATTGATCAAGGAGGGGAATTCACTTCCAATGAATTCAACAAATATTGTGAAGAGAATGGCATTAAGAGGGAACTGTCTGCCCCTCAGACTCCTTAGTAGAATGGCTTAGTAGAGAGGAACAACCGAACTATGGTTGAAGCATCTAGAACCATGTTAATCCAAGGAAAGGTTGCTCACACCTTTTGGAGAGAAGCGGTGAGCACTGTAGTCTACACAATGAACCAAGTACTCATCAAGAAAGGAAAGGATAAGACTCCTTATGAGTATTGGACCGGTAAGACACCAGTGGTAACCTACTTTAAAGTATTTGGTATGAAATGCTATAGCAAGAGGAGTGAACATCAGAGCAAGTTCGATGCAAAGTGTGATGAAGGAATATTTCTAGGATATTCCACCAAAAGTAAAGCTCTCAAATGTTTCAATAATAGGAATCAGAGAATTGTTGAAAGCATCAATGTTAGGGTTGATGAAAACTCTAAGAAACTAGAGGTAACCGGCAGTGAGTGAGTAGGAGATGAACTAGTAGTAACCTTCTAGGAACTGGTTGCAAATCAGCCCAGCACTAGTAATAGTGCTCCTAGACCGGTAGATGTTGATGCTAATTAAGATGAGGATGATGAAGAAAAGCAATAGGAAGCTGTTAACAACATACCTAGGTATGTCAAACTCAATCATGATCTAAAGAAGATCATATGAGACAAGGATGCAGGAATTCTTACAAGAAGAAAGATCAAAGAAAACTCATCTATGATATCTCTAAATTTGAGCCTAAATCATTCAAAGAGGCACATAAAGATAAAGACTGGATCAAGGCAATGGAAGAGGAACTTGATCAGATAGAAAAGAATGGTACATGGTCCTTGGTACCCAGACCAGAGCATAAATATGTCATTGGAACCAAATGGGTTTTCAAAAATAAGTTGAATGAGGATGGCACAGTGGTAAGGAACAAAGCCAGACTAGTATGTAAAGGATATGCCCAAGAAGAAGGAGAAGACTATGGAGAAACCTTTGCTCCAGTAGCAAGATTGGAAGGAGTTCGTATGTTTCTTGCATATGCAACTTTTAAAGGATTCAAAGTATACCAAATGGATGTAAAATCTGCATTCCTAAATGGAGTACTTGAAGACGAGGTGTATATAGAGCAACCAAATGGGATTGCTCTATCTGAAGATAGTGACATGGTGTGTAGGCTACATAAAGCCTTGTATGGTCTAAAGCAGGCACCTAGAGCATGGTATGAATGCCTGCACTCCCATCTTGTGAAGATTGGATTTGAGAGAACAAGTGAAGATAGCAATATCTACTTGAAATCAAAAGGAGATCAGATTCTGATATGTGAAGTATCTGTTGATGACAAAATCTTTGGTGGAGATGACAAGATGAGGCATGAGTTTGCAGATGAGATTAAGAAATAATTTGAGATGTCACTCATAGGGGAGATTAAGTTCTTCATTGAACTATAGATCCAACAAATGAAAGATGGAATCGTTATCACTCAGTCCAAGTATGTCAAAGAGGTGTTGAAGACCTTTGGCATAGAAGATAGCAAACTAGTTGGTACATCGATGGTGACCAGTTGTAAATTATCCAAAGAGGATGACTCAACCTTGGTTGATGAGAAGGAATACTGATCAATGATTGGTAAGTTGCATTATGTAGTGCACATCAGATCGGATATTGCACATGTAGTTGGCATTATTGCAAGGTTCCAAAAAAGCCCAAGAGAATTCCACTTGGTTGCAGTCAAGCAAATTCTTAGATATCTGAAGGGAACTATTGACTATGGATTGTGGTATCCTTATAGCAATGATTTCAATTTGAAAGTATTCACAGATGCTGATTGGGCTAGTAATGTGGATGACATTAAGAGCACAACCGGTGGTGCATTCTTTCTCGGTGGTAGACTAGTCTCATGGATGAGTAAGAAGTAGAGTTGTACCACTCAGTCTACAGCAGAAGCAGAGTATGTTGCAGCCTTTATGAACTACACCCAGACTATTTGGATGAAGCATGTATTGAATGGCTTCAAAGTTCCTGTATCTGAACCGGTAATCATATTTGTGATAACACAAGTGCTATCAATATTTCCAAGAATCTGGTTTTGCATTCTAGAACAAAGCACTTTGAGCTTAAGTATCATTTCTTGAGGGAAAAGGTTTAGAATAAAGAGATTGCACTAGAACATGTTTCCAGCAAGGAGCAGTTAGCAGACATATTCACCAAGCCTCTCCCAAAGGCTACATTTACCTACTAAGAGGTGAGTTAGGGGTGTTGCCCCTTTAGGAGATGAACTAAGGTATGTGCTCCACATCAATTAAGTATTGCTTTGTCAAATCATTTCCGGATTGATGTGTTAAAGGATGCTACTCCTCAGGGGGTGCAACATAATGGACCAGGGAAGCTTGTGCCTCCACTTTGGAATTGTTGTCAAAGGGGGAGAAGATGTGAAGCAGAGAAGATATCTACAAAAATTGGGGGAGAAGGTGTGAAGCAGAGAGATATCTTTGTATATTGCCATCAATGCCAAAGGGGGAGATTGTTGGCATTATGTGAACTGGTAGTATAAAGACATGATGACATTGTATGTTGTCATTGATGTCAATATGCTAAAAAGTGAATCGGTATATTAAAGTTTGCAATTAGCAAGAGAACTAGTATGATTGTGAACCGGTATATGTGCTAAAGTGAAGTGGTATGTTTGTTCAAGGTGAACCGGTATGTTGGTATGGGAACTGGTACATGAAAGATTTGTATGACTACCATTTGGTAGTCTGAATCTCATGGTTTCCAATTGATGTGTTCCAAGCCTATGTGACTCAACTGATGACATTATGTGATGAGTTAGCATTGTCATGAAGAATAGATCGTGTTGCCATGCCAACCTTGTGCGCATGAAGGATCTTGCATGAAGGAGATTACACCTATCTACCTCAGGAATGTGCGAAGTCTATAAATGGTGAAAACATGTGATGGGTTATCAGCCACAATGAATGCGATGGAGAATGATCGATGGAGAATGTCTTGAGATCAGTTCAAGATTGTTGCATTTAATGCAGTATGCTCAATGGTCAGGACTGAACCATTTGAATTGCTTAATCTAAAAAGTTTAGGGTTTAGGGTTTATGCTATAGACCTATCTGTTTCCTATAAGGTCGATGTTATGTTTCTTTCTAAGGTTGTTGGCAAGTGTGGTGTGTGTATCTAAGTGGAGAGATACGTGATTCTTTCCAGACTGGATAAGAGGATTGATACCTATAGCGTGTGAGTGCAGAAGGAGAAGAGGAACTAAAGCAGATATGCATTGGCATTGAGTGTTGTTACCAGATCATTGTAATACCTATTTATCTCTAACCACCTCAACAATTGGAAAATCCCTTAACAAGGTAGCTTTAACCAGCTTGCTATAAATCCTTTAACAGGGTGACTCAAATTCATTGAGTTCTTGAAATCCTCTAACAAGGTAACCTCTAACAGGGTTTAACCCTTAACCAAGTATTTAGCTATACCTTAACTGGGTGATCCCTAATAGGATCGGTTCCTAACAGAACCTATTGTAACAGTCTCTAACCGGACTAGGCTCCTAACAGAATGGACATTTGAAAGAGTTCAAAAACAGCTTGTGGGTATTCATCCCCATCGTGGTTTTTCCTAGTTGGGTTTCCATGTGAAAAATCAATGTGTCATGTGTGGTGCTTTTCATGTGATGGTTTAAGTGATTTGTGTCTGAAGGTAAATCATGTTGAACTAGGTGTTATTATATTTCTGATGATTACCTGTTCATGCATAAGGGTGAAATGGAAGTGTAGTATTAGGTTGAGCGGAAAGCTAAGTGATTAACCGGTTAATGCTTGTCATAGTCATTCTTAGCTTTATCGGTTGTACTCTGTTTCAGACTGGTGTTACTATTTGCCAGTCATTTGTAGTGTTTGTTGTCTAACCGATTTTAGGAAAGTGTTTTTGACTGTACTGATTAACCCCCCCCCCTCTCAGTACCGGTTCGGTACTAACTGTTCATCATTATTCATCATCATTATATTATCATTATTTAATCATTTCACTTACTAATTAAATGAATGCATATACTTGATAGTTAGGTGACTTAGGTGGGATTAAGTTACCTATCTATTAGTTTTAAATTTATTTTAAAATGAACATAATACAATTCAGCTCCCTACTTATTTGGTACATATAATAAGGAGAATTAATATGGTTAACGTGCATAAATTTTTTATCGACAAATTTCAATGACAACTAAGGGGAAATAAGGTTTGTACACTACAATATAGGAAAATAGGCTAGATATAATAGTTTTGATAAATAAGTATAAACAAATTTGGATATATTAATTCATGAGTTTCAAGACTTTTTACATTACACTATTGTGTGGTGGGATATTGTTCTTACATAATTAGAAAGTGGGTAATTTGCAATGTATGACATGAGATATTTTAAGAAGAGCCAAAAATATCATATATATTATGTTTGAATGTATTGTACTTAATTCCAAGTCCATAATATTCATCCTAATTTTTACACTCATTTATTGTTACACATATATCATACATATTTAAAGTTACTAAATAGTCAACCTATTTTAATAGTGAAAAACATTGAAAAGTAAATAATTAAATTATAAAAAAAATAATTATTATTAAAAATATATGAAAGTCTTGTCTTGATTAGATTGAAGATTCTTCTTACTTAATTAGATTGAAGATTATTCCTTCAATCTTTAAATTCATCGAGTACATCATGGATGTTTGAAGGACACTTATGTGCAAACATGTAGACAATGTTAATCAGGGAATATAATTTTGTTTGATTTATTTCTGCAATATACAAACCTGTGATGAGTGTTTTAGTTAAATGAAGTGTAGTGTATGTTGAAATTTTTTCCTTCCAAAATATCAATTAAGTGAAATCTAGATCTCTTAAAAATGAAGGCAATCAGAAGACAATAGATTCTTGATGTGTGATAGATGGATTATAAAAAAATTGTATCAATCAATAAAATAGTGAGAAAAAGTTGTCATTTAGAAAATGAATTATACAATCAATGCTTCCCATAGAGGTGGAGAATATTCCTTTACATTGTCCAGCTAGCAAAGGGGATAATGGAAATGCTACGGTCCTCAATGTCGATGGCCATGGAAGACATAGTGTCAATATGGGAAAACATTGTGGTAGGCGATTTATTAGCATCCACATGAATAAAAGTTAAATAACCCTACAATACAAATTTATCACTGGTAGAAGCAACTAAATTTTAGCATATCTAATCCGAATTACAGATTCAGATGACAACACCTAGGTGAGAACCTATGGTATTGTAAATTTTGTTACATGAACAGGAGAACTTAGAATTGAAGAAAGCCAAAAAAAAGTATTGTATTCAATTCCAAAATCCAACATATAGTAGTCCAAGGGATTCCAAGGGTCACCAACAACTCCTTGAGAATTGAAAAACCAACAGTCATATCAGGTTTATTTACATAATAAAATCTAAAACTATGTAATTTTTCAAAAAACTATATAAAATTTTTCCTAACTTGAACTAGGCATAACTTTCTGCATAGGACTCGAAATTAGGAGCCATTTAACTTGTTGGAAAGGTCTCCAAGAGTTGTAGGTGAAAAAACTTTCAAGGGCTAAAAATGCCCCAAAGGCCTTCAAAAATGGCATTTACTAATGTCTACAAAAACTAAAAAAAAATATGAAATTTTTTTTTCAACTATTTCAAATTTTCTTCTGATCATTACTTCCCCCTTGGAAAGAAATGGGTCCCATTGCATCAACACTCTGAATGAGATGAGGAGAACATTCTTGAAGCTACAACCTGGTAAAACACTTTCCTTGTTGAGCAATCTACCCTGCTTGAACCACTTTGTACAAGTAAATTTACTATTGCTTGAGTGTTTTCACCATGGTGTCCATAATCTGATCGCATTAGAATGGGGTAGCTACATTTGGATTCAATTCTGTAGTGGAGATTGTTTCTACCACATCTGCAACATCTAATAGTGGTGAAAAATATGGCTTCAAGAGTTCCACATTGAAGACTAGATGAAGACCTAGAAATGGAGGTCAATTAAGCTCGAAAGCATTATCACCAACTTGCTTGATGATTGTGTATGGCCCATAATGCAAATGATGAAGTTTCCTATTGGCACCCTACAATCATTCCTTCTGGATATACAACCATACCTTGTCCCCAACTTGAAAATTATGAGAACTATGATGCTCATCATGTATGTCCTTATATTTCTTATTGGTATGTTCCAAGATTTCATGAACTTGTTGTTGCAGATGATGAATTCTATCAATGAACCAGGTTGCCTTATCTTCCTCCTTACCAACATGTGGAACTAGATCAGGCTGAATAAGTGGTATGAAAACATCCATGGGTGCAAGTGGTTGATAACCAAGACAAACCTCAAATGGGTTGTGACCAATTGAACTGTGAATTTCCCTGTTGTAGCTATGTTGAACATATGGAAGACTTTCATCCCATGTGCGGGGATGTTTTGAGTGGTACATTCGTACAATGTGTATGATCATCCGATTTACTACCTCTATTTGGCCATCTATTTGAGGGTGGAAAGTAATAGACTTTGTTAATTTTGTGTCCATCTTTTCCCATAGTGTAGACCGGAACTTACTAAGAAACTTGTTGTCCCTATCTGAGATAATGGTATTCAATAGACCAAAATGAACCTAGATGTATTCAAAGAAGAGCTTTGGAGTGTTCTCTGCAGAAATTATTTTTGTACATGCCACTATTACTACCATTTTTGAGAACCTATCTACAACAACATACACACAATCATGACCTCTTTTTGTGGTGGGAAGACTAGACATAAAGTCCATAGAAACTGAATGTGAAGGTTTTTCAGGAACAGGAAGTGCTGAATACAACCCAAGTTTATGATTGGCAGGCTTAGCAATAGCACATGCGGTACAAGCTTGAATATATGAAATAACATCATTCCGCAACTTTGGCCAATAGAAATACCTCTGAAGTATAGTAGTAGTCTTACCTATACCAAAATGACCAACAACCTTACTGTATTGAGCTTCCCATATCAACATTTTGCGTTCTGCATTGGGCACATAGATTTGGCCAAGGTGACAAAGCATTCTGTAGTCACATAAATCTGTCCACTTAATTAAATGAATACTTAGTATTTATTTGATTATTTAACCATCAATTAATAATTAATTAAATTAATATTTAATTAATTAATCTTAACCCTCTTCTCCTATTAATTAAATAAATTATTCAATTTATTTGATTTAATTCACTTAACCAAATTCAGACCATTAATTAAATAAATAAATCATATTTATTTAATTAAATCTTCTCTCACATTTAAATAAATTAATATTTATTTAAATCCCCCAAAATCCCACCTCTCACATTTAAATAAATTAACATTTATTTAAATCACCTTTATCCTCCACCCACTTGCATTTTCCTACAAATACAAGTTGCACAATTATTTTAAATAAATAATTTATTTAAATCACCTTTATCCTCCACCCACTTGTATTTTCCTACAAAAGCAAGTTGCACAACTATTTTAAATAAATTATTTATTTAAAATCCTATTTATCCTCACCCACTTGAAACCTTTAATGGTTTCCCTTAAAGTATTCAAACTTGATGGCTTTAAAGTCTTCAAACTTGATGGCTTCCTTCTATAGTCTTCTTAAGACTTTAATGGTTTTCCTTAAAGTCTTCAAGCCTTTAATGGTTCCCCTCAAAGTCTTCAAGCATTTTAATGCTTTATCTTCCTTTTTCTCATTTAAATAAATTAATATTTATTTGAATATTTATCCAAATACAACTTGCACACATTTATTGAAATAAATGAATTTTTATTTTAATAAAATCCTATTTTCCCTCACCCACCAAATCCACTTGCAAAATCTAATCCCCTTCTAGATTCTTCTAACCCCTTCCTAATTAACTTAATCCATCCCCTAATTATTGTCACATTCCTAAGCAAAATGGAGTCACTTCTCAAAGCCTAAAAGTCTTTGATAACCATTAAAGGCTTTCAACCTTCAACCACTAAATGTCTCAAAGTCTTGGATAACCTTTGAAAGCTTCCAACCTTCAACCACTAAATGGCTCAAAGTCTTTGATAACCTTTGAAAGCTTTCAACCTTCAACCACTTAATCCCCAAAGTCTCCAATAACCATTAATGGTTAATTCAACCCTCCCACATGGTTAAAACATTTGTTTTGACTCAACCTCTACCCAACCCAAAGGTCTCATCAGGCCATTAATGCTTTGACCATGATTATCTCTTAAACATTTGCACAAAGGTTTATCCTTGCATTAACTCCTAATCCAGTGGGTAATCCTAATTTAGACTTGACCCTTACCTTCTAGATAACCATGAGGTCTTCTCAGGCGTTTAATGCCTCCAACCTCTTCTCTCAACCCAATCCTATGTTGACACTTGTCACCATTTTATTGGTGCCAATTGTGCACATGGATCCCCAACTTTCAAACTTGGCCCTTGATTAAACCATTCAATCTTAACCCTTCATTTCCCCATTTCTTCTATAAATAGAACCCTTCTCCTCAAGCAAAAGGAAGCATTTTAGAGTATTGTTGTTATACTGGCATTAGCATAGAGCTTTTTCATAGCATCACTATCTACTCTTGCATAGTATTTGCTTATCATATTCAACCATCTTGAATCTCCATATGGCATCCATGGCTAGTGCTAAAAGCTGAGAGCCACACTCATTTGGGACTTGGAGAGGAGAGAAACAAGGGAGAAGCATCAAAAGGCATCATGGAAGCATCTTAGGGAGGCTCTTCTCCTTTCTTTTATTTTGTTAAACTTATTTCATGCTTTTTGAAATCTCTCTTGATATGTTTGGAATGGTTTTTAGTTCTTTGTTTTGTTTTTATGGTTGAAACTAACTTATTAACATTGAACTTTGTTGTTGCCTTGTCCCCATTTCCATGACATCATTTGGTGAACCCGACGTGAATCCAAACACCAAAAAGATCAACTTTTTTTTTTTTTTTTTTTTAACCAATAACATGTTTGAATGTTGAAAATGTCACACAGGTTGCACTTTTGACACTGTTTTGGTGCATTTGACATTATTTTGGCGCTATTCACCCTGTTTCAGTGCTTTTTCCTTCTCTGTCTTTCCCTTTCTTTTAGTGCGTTTGTGTTAAATAGTGCCTCTGTTCAAACGCAGACTAGCGCTATTGTAACAAAACGTTGTACAAATCACCTTGTAACCAAAAAAAAAGAAAAAAATTAGGCTTGTAGAAGCCCACCAAATAGGCGGATTTTACTAACTATTTTTCTCTTTTGTGCAGATTTAAATTAGATTAAAAAGTAGATTTATATTTTTAACTAACTTGCTTTTGAAGTTGGTTTTAAAAATGAATTCACTTTTTATTTTGGTTTAAAATTAACTTCACATTTCAAATTTGGGCTTTTAAAAAAAGAATCACACATTTGTTTGGGGCTCTTAAAAAGAATTTCATTGTTCCAAGGTAAAAAGAACCACAAACTTATACAAAAACAACTTTATTTTTTTTTTGCAAGTTAGGAAACAAACTTCGTTTTGGTGCTTAAAATAAACAAGGCAAATTTTATTTCTTGCATCAAGATAAAACTCACAATCCACACTTCCATTTTTGGTGCAAATAAAATTCACAATCAACTTGTCTCATTTTCAAAGCAATTTTACTTCATGCAAACGTGTTTTTCATTAAGTTGACCAGGATTTTCAAATTCTAGTTTACTCAAACAATTGCCTTTGAAAATTAAAAAGAACACCATGATTGTTGGAGCAACATCTCCAAATAGTTAAATCATTGCGATGACAAATTAAAAGGAACAAGTGTCTTTCGTACTTGGCACACTTGTGCAAAAAGTCAGTCGAGTGGTCCTACCTCTAACACACACTATCCTCTCCCTTGGCTTTCGTGGTCCTAGGTGCAAGAGAAAAGTGTTAGTAACACTCAAAATTTTATCTTTTTAAGAGAGGCCTGCCAAGGGATCGATACTCTTGGGAATGACCTCGAGCAGTAAATCCTTCGAGCCGCTATAGAAATCAGGTGAGAGCGAAAGCTGTAGCCTTGGGTATAGCTGTTCCTACAGTGTAACTGGCCGAAAGGACAAATGGGCCCCACCACCAGTTACAAGGCTCTTAAGTGAGTCACTGCAGAATGAACTTATGTCCAAAAACATCGAACATGACTAAACACCTTTAAGTAGTAGCCCACCTGTTCTATTGATTGAGGATATTTGAGGTATAATTTAGTGCAAGAGCATAGATGGTTTTGCTCCCAAGATACTCACCATACATATTTCCTTGAGTAGAAACATAGCTTTTTGAAAGGTCACTTGTGGCTTGATAAAAGTGGTGACTCCCCCATCATAGGGATCATCTATTTGTTATGCTTGTGCAAGACTTAGTATATCACATCCTTACCTGCCAAGGCGGGATTCATAAGGTATGTAGTACCAAAGTCGAAGAAATATCAAGATGTGGGCTAAATTTATCACAACTGGCCATTTGACCTTAGGGATAAAAAGTGTTTGAAGTGTGTTTGTTTTACAGACCTAGTGCGAATTGAGCCGACTTCAGGCTTTGGAAATACACCTTAAAATAAATCTAAAGGGTCAAAAACAAGTCCAAGGATTGGGTTGATCTAGACCCATACTCATTTGTGCCTTTGAGGCTACAATTTTGTGTTTGTGTGCTTGCTTTGTTTTCTTGTCAAAGAAAAATCAGAAAATCAATCCCAAAAACAAAGTATTCATCCAACATCTGTCAACACAACCAAAAATACCAAAAACAAAGTGCAAACAACACAGAGTCACAACTTTTATGACCATTCTTCACATCTTGCGAAAGAAGAAGTGTCATCAGAATATTACCTTGAAAAGAAGACCATTAAGCTCAAAGGCTTTGATCAAAAGGAGGAAATTCTTCTATCTCAATAGACAAATCTTTGTCTCACATAGAGTCTTTCTACATCGCATGCGTCTCTATCTTCAAGGTAAAACAAACGAGTTTGATTCTGAATCATTAAACCGCAGAGCTTTTATGCAATATAGAGCTCTGAGTTATCACAAAAATCAAGGAGGAAAGATTAATCCCAATTTCTTCCCAAACATTTGTATCACCTACAACACAGCTCGAGAAGTGCCACCAACACCTGAAAGGGAAGCATTTAGAGTATTGTTGTTATACTGGCATTAGCATAGAGCTTTTTCATAGCATCACTATCTACTCTTGCATAGTATTTGCTTATCATATTCAACCATCTTGAATCTCCATATGGCATCCATGGCTAGTGCTAAAAGCTGAGAGCTACACTCATTTGGGACTTGGAGAGGAGAGGAACAAGGGAGGAGCAACTATGAGCATCTTGATTAGCTATTTCATTCTATGTTTATATGCTTTCTATTTCATGCTTAATATCTCTCTTGATATGCCTGTTTAGGATAATCTTTTGTTGCTAACACTAACGTTTGTTTCTTGTGCTCTTGTGTGTGTTGCCATCAAACAGATTTTCTAATCTTTTTTGCAGAGCATCAACTTCTTCCCAAACATCTGTATCACCTACAACACAGCTCGAGAAGTGCCACCAACGTCTGAAAGGGAAGAAGAAGAGTTTGTTCCATTTGTGACACAAAGTTTTTATTGAAAGTTGAAAAACAAAACATCCATCATCTCACTCATACATCATCACTTCATCATCAATCCATCCCAAAACTCTCAAAACATTAAGAGGTTCTTGTCCCAAGATTCCTTTTTTAGATATTGCTTGAAATCAAACACATCACATCACTTTTTAGATTGTTTCTACATCTAGGATAAGCTCATCCTAAGAGACACATCTACACAGGTTAAAACTAGTTCATGAGTGAATCCTCTCATTACTAGGTAGTCAAAATCTGTAACACATCTCAGATTTCTCTACACCTTATCACATCCAAAATCATCAAAACAAACAAGCAATTCAAAGAAAGAATTCTGGTTACATTTACCTTTAGAGTGCTAGAGATCTACAATCCACCAACCATCAATCTTTCATTTCATCACCAACTCATCATCATCTTCAATCAACTTCAAAACAAACTTGCAAACAAAATGGCTCAAACCCGATCACGATCAAGGCAGCGAGAAATAGAAATTGAGGAAGAAGAGGACAACCTCAATGAATTTCAAGAAGCACTTGGAGGAAATGTGAATGATGAAAACCCAAGTACTCCCACTCCTTCAACAATCGAAAGGGTTCAGCATAACCCTCATTTTAACAGATTATTTGATGAAATATTAAGGAGCAATGCGGATGCTCACTTTTTAAGACTCGCTCAAGAAGGAGCCAAACTCCCCTCGGACTTTGATCTTGCCCAATTAAGACAAGCATCAGAAAGACAAAGTCGCCATGAGGAGGAAAGAGGTAGAAATCACATCAGATATAACATCCCTCGAGGTAACCCACCACCTCCTCCTCCAAATGAAATGGAGATGTTGCGGCAACAAGTCGAGAATCTCGCCCAACAACTTCATAGTGGTGTTAAGACCAATCAATTCTCACTTAACGACATCTGTCCCTATCCGTTTGATAGGAATCTTTATATGCCACCCTTTCCACGCGGGTTCGAAACACCAAAATTCAAAAAATATAGAGGAAAGGGGGATCCCCATGATCATGTCCGAGAATTTCATTCCGCTTGTCTCGAAGTCTCTTATGAGGACACATACCTAATGCGCCTCTTTCCCCAAAGCTTGGGAGGAACAACTACATCATGGTTTTCCCGACTTCCAGGTGGCATTAGAACATTTGAGGAACTCATCCAGAAGTTCCTATCTCATTACTCTTATAATATTGAACGCGACATCACCATGGCTGATCTATGCAACACCAAACAAAAACCAGGTGAATTATTCTTAGTATTCCTGCAACGATGGCGCCAAATGTCTAGCAGACGTTCTCTTCAGTTACCTGAACAAGAACTAGTGGAAATTTTCATTTCCAACTTAAACGAAGAAATGGAATTTCACCTGGATGTCAAAGACACAGACTCCTTTAACGATATGATCACCAAGGGTATAAAATGTGAAAGGGCACTCATCAAGAAAGGACTCATCAAAATCTTTAATGAACCAAAAGATGGTCCTCGCTCGCGCTTCAATAGTGATAAACCAAACTTCTGGAACAAGAATAAAAATATCGTCAACGATGGGGTTGTGGATGCTCGAACTATCCAAAATGCACAACCTATGGTTCGGTTTGCAGGACAAAATCCTCCACCTCAGAATAACACAAATGTTCCTCCTAATCAAGGTTGCATCACATCTCATGATGAACCAAGACCTCATCCACAAAAACAAAAATGCACATACACTCCCTTAGGGGAACCCATTGAAACAGTGTTGCGACAACTCCTTTCTTAGAATTTGGTCACTCTACCTAAACTATCCAACTATGAGCCTCAGGTCAAACCAGCATGGTGGAGAGATACTGAACACTATGAGTTCCATCAAGGACGAGGACACAAGACAAGTAATTGTCACCGATTGAAGGATCTCATTCAGGATCTTATTGGTCGAGGAGAAATTGAAATTGAAGGACATGACCCAAAAATGACCAATAATGATCATCTCATGTTCAAGGATCCACTTCCATCACAAGATCAAAGGGGTTCTTCCACTTCCCGGCGAGGAACTGATACCACTGATTATACGCAGGCTGCGTATAACTACACTGTAAATCACCTGTATGATGCCAGTGAACAAATTGCAACTATAACCTTCAAAAATCCCACCTCAAATTGCAATGTTGTTACACGTCATGGCAAGGTCACCATCAAGGCAGCTCCACAGGGCACCACCGCCATCCCAAAGCAATATAATCTTGTGGAACAATTAGATAAAACGCCTGCGCTCATATCCATTTTAGAACTATTGTGCCTATCGCCATCTCATAAAACAATCTTGGATCAAGCACTCCAAGAGGCGTCAGTCCCTGTAAACCTGAACACAGACCAATTTCAAGCCATGGTTGGAAATCTAAAGTCATCACCTTGTCTCACTTTTTCTGAAAGTGACAACTCTTCCTTCCAACAACCTCATAATGCTTCGCTACACATTGAAGGCTTTATCAACCAACACAGGATCAAGCAAGTCTTGATAGATAATGGAGCAGGCCTAAACATTTGTACACTATAGTTGGTCACAGCATTGGGATATGCAATAGAATCAGTGGATCCTCGCAAGAAGATCACCATCAAGGCCTATGATGATGCAGAGCGTTCATCCAAAGGAGCTGTGGTACTACCAATCCGAGTTGGCCCTGTGGTAAAGCACATCATCTGTCAGGTTATGGACCTTCCTCTGCCATATAATCTATTATTAGGGAGACCTTGGATACATGCCATGCAAGTTGTTCCATCTACCTACCATCAATGTATCAAGTTCCCACATAACGGTACAGAGATCACAATCCTAGGCGATGCAAATCCCTTTGCATTTTGCCATAATATCAGCCATCAACCAGAGATTACTGTTCCTAATAATAGGGAAGCCATTTCCTCCACATCATATGTAAATCCCACCTCTCTTGCCAGTTCAAACACTCCTATACCCAAGCAAGAAAAGCTTAAGATGAAAGTCGCAGAGGAAGGTCCTGGAGAATACAACTTGAGTCAGCTCTTTTGTGTGGGACAAATGCCTACTTCTCCTAGAACACATGGTAAACCACAGCAGTTACTCCAGCAACCACTAAACACGCCTGCATGTGCCTTAACGCCTTTCATCCTTGGAAAGAGTCAAGAGGAAGAGACACAAGATAAGGACCTAGCGGAATGGATCTATAAAGATCCCATCACCACTGACAAACCGCGAGTTACACTTCCTACAGAACAGTATGGCAAAGGCCTCCTCATTATGCAAAGAATGGGATATGATGGTCAGAGTGCTTTGGGATACTGCAAACAAGGACGACATGAACCGCTGCTGCCAGAGTTCAAGCCCAAAGGTAATACAGGCCTAGGCTTTGAAAAAGAGATCCTTCCTAAACTCAGATTTAAAGGAAAACCTAGCAAACCATTTTGCCCACCTACTGTAAAGAGGACACCTTTCATAATCAAAGCACCATCAAGCAATATTGTCACTGCCCCATCGAGGCTCACAAACCCACCGCAACCATCATCAGTGCCAAAAATCCCACCAATCGAACTAGTAATCCCATCCACAGCAGTCATCACATCAATAAAACCATTCATAGTAGCAACTATATTGGAACCCGTAGCAGCATCTATGGCACCAGCCGTTCCAATAGAAGCCACTAAATCAACACTGTCGATACTTCCAGTGACAAAACCTTTAAACCCCATCACAGTTCCTGCAGCACCGATCACCTCAAAGGTACATAAACCAATCACACCTGCAGTATTCAACTCCAGCGACATCCCAATATGGTATAGCAATTGGATGCTGGAAAGTGATTTAGAGACCGACTCACATGAGTGGGAATTTGATTCTGTACAACTTAACACTTCAGATGAGGAAGACACGTCACCACCTCCGCCACGCAAAGACATTCCTGTTTACGGAGAAGCACAGATAAAGACCACTTGGGTTCCTGAGCTGGAAACATCTTCCACAGACCCTACGTCTCATCCTATGCCGGATTCTGATAGGGAGAGTACCATCAACGACCTTCACCACACTGTCTTAACCCTCACTGATACATCTCCTGCACTTAACTTAATCGATGAAGCAATGCCCATTATCCACCCTGAACTCATTGAATGGAACCAACCAAATCCCCCATGTCTTGACCTCTTCCAAAACGATGAGGCTATCATTGACTTTTTGGAATTAAGGGATAATCTACCAAGCGGGGATCACAAAGCTAGATTCACCATTGAACTTAATAGCGCAGCATACTTCGGGGCGGATGCCAAACCCTTCAGCTGTAAAAATATAACATTAAAACATGGATCTTCCAGTGAAAACCACACTGTGGCACTGTTTGATCCAACAAAAGTAAAAAGAAAGAGCGTATCCAATGGTGAAAACCTCTCTGAGGCACTTGAGGATGAAGGGTTTGACATTCTCCCTGCTAGTACACAACAGGAATGATCGACGATTCTCATTGAGGAGACTAAAGAATACAATGTGGGGACTCCTGAAAACCCTCATATCATACATGTGGCATCTCTTCTCACTCCAGAGGAACAGCCTCAATTTATCGAGTTCTTCCAGCAGCGCCAGATCAACTTTGCATGGTCATATGCAGACATGCCTGGGCTTGATCCAGATTTAGTCATGCATCATCTCACAGTAGCAAAAGGAGCCAAACCTATCAAGCAGAAGCTTCATAAGATGCATCCTCAGATTGCCGTGCTAGTCAAAACAGAACTCAAGAAACTCCTGGATGTTGGTTTCATTAGACCAATTGATTATGCAGAATGGATCTCCAACATTGTACCAGTTGGCAAACCAAAAGGGGGCATCCGCATTTGTACAGACTTCAGAGATCTGAATAAGGCATGTCCTAAGGATGACTTCCCTCTACCAAATATCGACATCATAGTGGATTTGATAGCAGGACATGCCATGCTTTCACTCATGGATGGCTTTTCAGGATACAATCAAATAAAGATCACACCAGAGGACCAACATAAGACAGCCTTCACATGTCCATGGGGCACATACTGCTGGAATGTAATGCCTTTCGGTCTAAAGAATGCAGGAGCAACCTATCAAAGAGCAATGACCACCATCTTCCCTGACATGATGCATACTATGATGGAAGATTATGTGGATGATTTACTAGCAAAATCACTTACTAGAGAAGGACATCTTCACATCTTAGATCAAATCTTTGATAGACTGGAACAATACCATGTTCGACTCAACCCAAAGAAATGTGTCTTTGGAGTGACCTCTGGGAAGCTTCTAGGATACATTGTCTCAAGCAAAGGTATTGAGGTCGATCCAGCAAAGGTTAAGGCAATCATGGACATGCCACCTCCAAAGAATATCAGTCAGCTAAGGACACTACAAGGATGACTTCAATCCATCCGAAGATTCATTGCACAATTGGCTGATAAGTGTCACCCATTTACACATCTGCTACACAAGAACATCCGCTTTCAGTGGGATGATAGATGCTAGCAAGCATTTCAGGCGCTTAAAGACTATCTCATGAATCCACCATTGTTGATGCCACCAGATCCAAGTAGACCGTTGCTACTTTATATCTCAGCGACAAGTACAGCACTGGGTGTGCTACTGGCACAACATAATGCAGAAGGAAAAGAGTGTGCTATTTACTATATCTCTCGCACACTGGTGGGCTATGAACTCAATTACACGCCTATTGAGCAAGCTTGCCTAGCAGTAATCTTAGCAGCCACTAAACTGAGGCACTATCTGTTGACACACAAGGTGCAACTCATTGCAAAGATTGATCCACTCAAGTACTTACTTAGCAAAGCAGCATTGACAGGTCGCTTGGCCAAATGGGTAATGATTCTAAGTGAATTTGACATTGAGTATGTGGACCGTAAAGCTATCAAAGGTCAAGTTATTGCAGATCAGTTGGCTGATGCACCTCTCATAGGCGATCATCCTCTCATTTCCAATTTTCCAGATGAAGAGATATTCATGATCATAGAAGTACAACCATGGAAACTATATTTTGATGGTTCATACACTAGGCACGGCTCGGGGGCAGGCATTCTGTTTATCACACCTCAAGGTGATAGCATCCTGAAGTCTTACAGGCTCACATTTCCATGCACAAACAACATAGCAGAATATGAGGCTTTGATCACAGGACTCAGGCTAGCCATACAATGGAAATTACAAGAACTGCAAGTATATGGTGATTCCCAACTAGTCATTCGACAAACAACAGATGAGTATCAAACCAAAGATGATAAACTCATGCCATACAAGCAAATGGTGGACAATCTAAAGACATCATTTACTACTATCACTTTTGAGAAGATACCAAGAGATCAGAATCGAGCTGCTGACGCTATGGCTACCATCGCATCTCTACTAGATCTTCCACAAAATTCAACACGCTACGAGTTCTTGGTAGAACAACTTTGGATCCCCGCTTATGATATCCCCGAATCTGAAATGATATGTTGCCTTGTTGGTTCTGAATCCCCATGGTACGGTGAGTTCTACACCTATCTCTGCGATCACACCCTTCCTCCCAACCAATCAAATAACCAACGTAAAACCTTCATTCGCCAAACTGCTCGATATACCATTATTGCCAAAACCCTATACCGACGCGGTCTTGATGGTACTCTCCTTCGATGTCTAGAACAAGGTGAGATAACAAAGGCTTTGGAAGAGGTACATGAAGGAATTTGCGGGACTCACTCAAGTGGTCCATCACTCGCCAAGAAACTCTTGCGAGCTAGATATTATTGGCCATCTATGGAAAAGGATTCCTACTACTTTGTCAGGAAGTGCAAAAAATGTCAAGTTCATGGCGACCTAATACATGCACCAGCACAGGAACTGCAACCAATCACAACACCATAGCCTTTTTGTCAATGGGGCCTTGACCTTGTGGGTAAGATTCATCCATCTTCATCCAATGGCAATAAATTCATTATTACCGCCACCGAATATTTCACAAAGTGGATCGAAGCTGTTCCACTTACCCAAGTCACCGGCAAGCAGATCGCCTCATTCATCCTCAACTACATCATCTGCCGGTACGGTGTGCCCATGTCCATTGTCACAGATAACGGTCTTCCTTTCAAAAATCAGGATGTTCGTGAGCTTTGTGAGAAATTTCATATCCAACACCGCTTTTCCACTCCCTATTACCCACAAGGCAATGGTCAGGCCGAAGCATCCAATAAAAACATATTGAGGATCCTAAAGAAGACAGTCAATGATGTCGGCCGTGATTGGCATGTTCAATTGAATCCAGTGCTATGGGCATATCGAACTAGCATTCGAACCCATACAGGTGCAACTCCTTATTCATTGGTCTATGGTGTAGAAGCTATCTTACCTATTGAGGTTGAGATACCATCATTACGAGTTTCCTTGCATAATCTCATCGATGATGAAGCATACAGAGTCTCACGTCTTCAAGACTTAGAGTTACTTGATGAGAAGCAACAAGCTGCATACAATCACCTCAAAGCCTATCAGCAGCACATGAGTAGAAGCTACAATCACCGAGTTAGATCTCGTACATTTGAGGTAGGTGATCTTGTTCTTCGAGAGAATCCTCGCAACCAACCAAACAAAGAACATCAAGGCAAGTTTGAATCAAATTGGCTCGGCCCATATGTTGTCACTGCTGTATTCGGGTCCGGGGCATATCAGTTGGCTACATCAGACGGAGAACCGCTCGCAGATCCAATCAATAGCATGCACCTCAAACGGTTTTATACCTAAGGTGTACAAGGCATCAGGCTCCCCTGCATATCAGAAAATACCAAAAACATTCAGAAAAATGTCCTAAAGAAAATACAAAAACATTCAAAAAAGTAAAGAAAAATCATGCATCCAAATGGTGAACAACCACTCCAGTGGCACCTTGGGTAAGTACGATGGCGAAAACCTGGCAAACAGGCGCCACTCGTAAAGGCAATGGCTCCAGTATCTTTCAGGCTCATTGCGATCACATTCATACATACACACATCCATCCATATAACCATGGCTTGTTATTTGATCTGTTATCCAAGAAAGTACTTCATGCGTCTGGCATCCCGCTTTTTCATAAATCATGTCCAACTTGGGGGCAATGCCCTTACAATCTAGATGATGGAAGTGGATTCTACATTACTGGTGATTCATTGGCAAAAACATTCAAAAATGACTCACAAAATCCAAAAAACATTTTAAAACTATTACACAAAATCAAAAAACATCGAAAAACCCATCGAAAATCACCCAAAAAACATGGTAACACCTTGTACATAGTCATCCAATCAGATACCAAATAAACATTGACAAACTACTCACACAATGACCATTTACCAATCAAACCAAAACAATCGACATCAACAAATCCAAACTCTTTAAAACAAGGATGCATCCTTCCTTACCAAAACAAAGACAAGATGACATTTTCTTTGACGAGAAAATTCTGTTCGGCTATCAAATACTTGGTTGATTTGTGAGTACAATCGTTCATTTATCTGTATCGGGATCTTTTCAGCATTGTTTTGTTTTGTTTGCGCATTATTTCCGATGAAGTACTGGGGCATGTACTAATGGTGTCTACGTGGGAAGTTCACCAAGCTCCATGATCTTATGCAAAATGCAGTCATAGATCATTACGGCTTGCTGACTACAGCGTATACCTCGACCATATGAGCATGAACCATTACCAAGGATCCATATTCTTTATTCTTTATGTATATATTGTTTGTTTGCAGGTACAATTCTCTTTCTTTGGTTCCTCCTACCTCATCCAAACTGGATAAAGGTTTTATCTCTTATTACGGTATGCACTTGTCTCAGGATATGATCAGCCTAAGATCAAGGAGGACGTTCCAAGTCATGCATGAAAGGAGATAATCCTTATCTGTTCCGCAAGCAATACTCAGGTCAACTTGATCCATTATATCAAGTTGCTTGTATTAACTTGCTATATAAAAATCCATGTAAGAAATACTCTGGTCATCTTGAATCTTTATGTCAAGTTGCTTGTATTTTCTTACAACATTTTAAAGCTCAATGATGAAAAATAAAGCACCATGGATTGTCATTCCATCTCATCTGTATATATTGCATTTTGTTGCATTCCACCCATCCATACATTCATAATAGCTGCATATCATGCATACATAGTCATAATAATGCATACTCTATTTTCCTCTTCTTCCATAGGAATGAGTCATAGGTTTTCCATATCTTCTATCTAACATCAAATCCCCCCTCACCCTCCCTATCTTGATCATCAACATCATCCTAATCCCTTCATCGCTTCCCATCCTCACTCATCCACAAAATTAAGCCAGTTACTCTATCTACACAGATACATCGACTCCCACAGACCTAGACTATCAACAGATACTCTGATCAAGTATCTTCGGGTCTCAACAGGTAATCGATTATGGTAATCCTAGACTACATCAGGCATTTATCACAATGACCTAGTCTCAACGGGGTTGCCATGATTCCCCACAACCATCCATCACACGCACACACTATCAATTGATCAACCAATCAAACACAATCCACCAGACAATTACCTCAATTGTCTACGTCTCAACGAGTATTTTGCTTCATATACCTTGACTTCATCGGGCAATTACATCAATTGTCTAAGTCACATCAGGTCACTTTGATTCACTTACTCAGACTTTATCATGTCCAAGCGACCAACTGACATCAACTGTCACGCTTTGACTTGACCGGGGCAATTAAACCGATTGCACCAAATTGTCCAAACAATTTTGATCAATTGTATAGCATCAATCCAAACTCCATACTACATCTGCTATGTATCTCTTGCATGACCTCAGGGTACTCGTTGGCTTGTTGTTTCTTCATATTCACTCCATTTTCTCCCATTCTTTCATCATTAGTTCTAATTTCTTCTATTCTACCTCCCCTCCGCTTTTCATTCTTTTTCGAGAGATCGCCCGATTTTTCAAAAAAATTTGGCCCATCTCTCGAGGGGGCATACCACCCATTAAATTTACATTTTATGGGGCATTTCTTCACGCCTATTTTTCTTTCTTTGAAACGACGTGATAAACCGCACCGTCTCAAAGAGGGGCAAATGTAGTCACATAAATCTGTCCACTTAATTAAATGAATACTTAGTATTTATTTGATTATTTAACCATCAATTAATAATTAATTAAATTAATATTTAATTAATTAATCTTAACCCTCTTCTCCTATTAATTAAATAAATTATTCAATTTATTTGATTTAATTCACTTAACCAAATTCAGACCATTAATTAAATAAATAAATCATATTTATTTAATTAAATCTTCTCTCACATTTAAATAAATTAATATTTATTTAAATCCCCCAAAATCCCACCTCTCACATTTAAATAAATTAACATTTATTTAAATCACCTTTATCCTCCACCCACTTGCATTTTCCTACAAATACAAGTTGCACAATTATTTTAAATAAATAATTTATTTAAATCACCTTTATCCTCCACCCACTTGTATTTTCCTACAAAAGCAAGTTGCACAACTATTTTAAATAAATTATTTATTTAAAATCCTATTTATCCTCACCCACTTGAAACCTTTAATGGTTTCCCTTAAAGTATTCAAACTTGATGGCTTTAAAGTCTTCAAACTTGATGGCTTCCTTCTATAGTCTTCTTAAGACTTTAATGGTTTTCCTTAAAGTCTTCAAGCCTTTAATGGTTCCCCTCAAAGTCTTCAAGCATTTTAATGCTTTATCTTCCTTTTTCTCATTTAAATAAATTAATATTTATTTGAATATTTATCCAAATACAACTTGCACACATTTATTGAAATAAATGAATTTTTATTTTAATAAAATCCTATTTTCCCTCACCCACCAAATCCACTTGCAAAATCTAATCCCCTTCTAGATTCTTCTAACCCCTTCCTAATTAACTTAATCCATCCCCTAATTATTGTCACATTCCTAAGCAAAATGGAGTCACTTCTCAAAGCCTAAAAGTCTTTGATAACCATTAAAGGCTTTCAACCTTCAACCACTAAATGTCTCAAAGTCTTGGATAACCTTTGAAAGCTTCCAACCTTCAACCACTAAATGGCTCAAAGTCTTTGATAACCTTTGAAAGCTTTCAACCTTCAACCACTTAATCCCCAAAGTCTCCAATAACCATTAATGGTTAATTCAACCCTCCCACATGGTTAAAACATTTGTTTTGACTCAACCTCTACCCAACCCAAAGGTCTCATCAGGCCATTAATGCTTTGACCATGATTATCTCTTAAACATTTGCACAAAGGTTTATCCTTGCATTAACTCCTAATCTAGTGGGTAATCCTAATTTAGACTTGACCCTTACCTTCTAGATAACCATGAGGTCTTCTCAGGCCTTTAATGCCTCCAACCTCTTCTCTCAACCCAATCCTATGTTGACACTTGTCACCATTTTATTGGTGCCAATTGTGCACATGGATCCCCAACTTTCAAACTTGGCCCTTGATTAAACCATTCAATCTTAACCCTTCATTTCCCCATTTCTTCTATAAATAGAACCCTTCTCCTCAAGCAAAAGGAAGCATTTTAGAGTATTGTTGTTGTACTGGCATTAGCATAGAGCTTTTTCATAGCATCACTATCTACTCTTGCATAGTATTTGCTTATCATATTCAACCATCTTGAATCTCCATATGGCATCCATGGCTAGTGCTAAAAGCTGAGAGCTACACTCATTTGGGACTTGGAGAGGAGAGAAACAAGGGAGAAGCATCAAAAGGCATCATGGAAGCATCTTAGGGAGGCTCTTCTCCTTTCTTTTATTTTGTTAAACTTCTTTCATGCTTTTTGAAATCTCTCTTGATATGTTTGGAATGGTTTTTAGTTCTTTGTTTTGTTTTTATGGTTGAAACTAACTTATTAACATTGAACTTTGTTGTTGCCTTGTCCCCATTTCCATGACATCACATTCCATCCTACAAATAGAAGTCATTCACTTGATGTCCCTTCACCAGTTGATTATAAACATCTAAAAATTCAACATCGTTCTCATACAAGCAAGCCCAAGCTTCATTTTGATGACCACATGAGTTCAAAACCATACTTATGGCTACAATTGGGGGTCTGCTCAAGCAGTCTGCTACTCTGTTAGTGCTTCCCTTCTTGTGGTGAATATTGAGGTGAAATTGTTGAAGATAAGCTGACCATCATTGATGTTGATCATTCTGCAACTTCCCTTGTGTTTACAAAAATTGAAGAGGTTTGTGATCTGTGTGGATGATGGTCTCCTTACCCAAAATGTAATGTTTCCACTACTTATAGGCTTGAACAATAGCATATATTTCCTTTTTGTAAGTGGTGTACCAACACACTGTACCAAAAAAATTCTAACTATGATATGCAACTAGATGACCATGCTACATGAGGACTGCCCCTAGAGCATATTCTGATGCATCTGTTTGTATTTCAAATGACTGTTGCAAGTCAGGAAGAGATAAAACTGGTGTAGAACATAACCTTCATTTTAGCCCCTCGAATGTTTCTTGTTGAACACTTGTCCATTTAAACTTGGCTTGTGTCCCCCCTGGCAAGGACTGATTTAGAGGCCAAGACAAATGGGAGAATCCCAAGACAAATCTGCGATAAAAGTTTTCCAACCCGAGGAAACTTCATAACTCCGTGAGATTTCTAGGAGACGACCAGTCCTTAATCACTTGCATCTTCTCTAGATCAACATGGACACCCTCACTGTTAATAACATATCCTAAGTATCTGATACTCTACATACTGAAGGAGCACTTTTCTTTGTTTGCATAGAGCCCATGATCTTGTAAGGTTGAGAGAATTTTTTCCATATGTTGCAAATGTTCCTCCCAAGTTTTGCTGAAGATAAGTATGTCATCAAGATATACCACCACGAAGGAATCAGTGAATGGTCTAAGTATATCATTCATTATTCTCATGAATGTCTATGGAGAATTTGTTAGATTGAAAGGCATCACTAGCCATTCAAACAAGCTCTCTTTAGATTTGAAGGTTGTCTTCCACACATTGGTTGATTCTATTGGTACTTCATGGCATCCTGATTTCAAATCATTTTTTGTGAAGAATCGGGCCCCTCTAAGCTGGTCCAAGAGGTCACCTATCCAGGGAAGTGGATATCTATTTTTGACTAAAATTTTATTCAAGGCCCTATAGTCAATTCAAAGTCTCCAGGTTCCATCCTTTTTCTTTGCTAGAACAATGGGGCTGCCACAAGGTGATGCACTTGGATGAATATGTCCCTTTTCTCAATCAATTCTTGTTTTTGCCTCTTAATCTCATTATTCTCTAATACTGACCTATGATAGACTAGTTCATTAGGTAATGGAGTTCCCATTATCAAATCAATAGTGTATCTCACTTGGCAGTGTGTAGGTACCCAAGTTTGGCAACTTAAACATATTTTCATATTTCCTCAAAATTTGATCCATTGATCTTTGTTGTAGTGTTGTGGTGTTTGTGATGGCATGGGAATTATAAACTGATTTCCTTTCTTCTTTAGAATGAATCATCAATAATATGAATCTTCCCTTTTTGGAAACCAACCTCTTACATTGCTTGGCACTAATCAAAGAGGTAGTGTATGGAGGGCTTACCTCTGGTATTCAATATTTCTGCTCACCTAATCTAATTGTCATGCTGCGAGGCCTGGACTCATAAATGTTGGTATTATGGATGTGTTGAATTGGTTTTGTTATTGATGTCAACACTTGTCAACACTTATTAGCACTATAGATCTTTTGTTATGTTCACCGGCATGTTCAGTGACTTATGCACAGTCACCAGTATCTAGTTCACCGGCAGGTTATATTCTTCACCGACACTAACGATGATCTGTTATCATATGGAGATTACTTGGTTATGTTGAAGACATGGTTTGGACACTTATTTTTGGTGATTTGGTTATTGGTTTAATTGAGTTTGCATATTTATTATTACCAGTAAATTGGTCTAGGTTATGGACCGACATGCATTATCTATTCCAGATCAGCATGACACGTTATGAAGATGTTTTATTGATTAGATGTTATTGTAAATGCATTAAGCCAACATGATGTATTGTATATTGATTCATTTGTAATTGATTTAATTGTAATATTCTTAGTGAGCCGACCTACACAATTGGTCTTAGGTTTTGGTATATATGTAAGATCTCATTTGTGAGATTAACATGATTGTGGAAAAAGGGGATTGTAATAAGGTATATGTGAATATAAGCAGTGCTATACATGCATACATCATTTGAAGATTAAAGGAAGGTATGAAGGAGACAATCAAATCTTAATAGGTACTGAATCCAGCATATGAAGATTCTATTTTGAGTAGTACATTATCATTGGATTTAACCATCCAATTGTAGTCAGTGTGACTCCTATTTTGTGATTGAGCAATGAGCTCTAGGCAGTTGGTCTTCCTGCATGTGCAGACCCCATATTGTACACACATACTATCTGCAATAGTATCATCTAATTGTGCATAAGGTTTCCCACCATGGTTTTTCCCCTTACAGGGTTTCCACATACAAATATCCGTGTCACGTGTTATGGATGTTATTTGTCTTTCAGTTTCATGCATTAAACTTCACCGGTATTGCAATTAATTGGTAAACTGTCAACTGACATAAAGTTTGGTTTACCAGTATTATGTATCAAGTTTGATTAAGTTATATTATTGTTGAAATTAATAGTCAACTGATTCACCACCCCCCCCCCCCCGGTCTCAGTTGCCTCCAGGTCCTAACAATAAACACCATGTCATTGGTACATATATGGTTGTCCCAACAGAACATCACAAACATCTAAAGGAGCCACATCACGGATTACCTCATCTTGGCATGGAAATGAAAAAGTAGTAGAATACCCAGCAACTTACAATTGTAATCCATCCTACATATCTAGTAATTTTAGCATCTTTTAAAAAAGCACCCATCATTTTCCTCGCTCTGCACAGAAATGGAAAATGAGTAGAATAAACAACAAATTACAATTGTGGGGTGTAAGTATCAACAATAATTGTGGGGTGTAAGTATCAAAAATAATTGCGGTGTTCACTTTCTAGAGGGAATAAGAAGGCTAGAATATTGAATACGCTATTTTAAATTGCCCATGGATGTTGACTATACAAACAATTATTTCAAAAAGTAACATTGTGAGGAAAATCCGATTGTTTAGTATTTTGCTGTTTTTTCTGTATTAATTATTATTTTAATGAAATTATTGAATCACAATTACTAATTTACATCCAATTTTGAAATACAGTTTTATATATAAGTCAAAACGTAGATTATTATTTTAGATTAAAAATTCATATATATATATATAAATGTATTATGTACAATATCTTAGGATTTTTGGCGTTTATCAAAAGACATTAGCTAAAAAATTATGCAGCAAATTCAATCTATGGATTTAAAAATACACATCTATATATAAATGTATTCTTTACAATATTTTAATATTTTAAGTATTTATTAAAAAACATTTGTTAAAATCATATAAATTCTATGTAAAAAGGGTGCAAATTTAGTCTATAGACTAAAAACTAGACATCTATATATAAATTTAATTTGTACAATATCTTAATGTATTAGGTATATATGTATATATGTATGTGTGTATATACATATACATATACTTACACACACACACACATATATATGGGAAATGTTTGCATATGTCTATGTATATATATATGTACATATATGTATATGGATATATATAGACATATATATGTATGTATACATAGATATATATGTATCATTGTAAATTGTATCCTAATGCAATTTCACCCTCACCTAACCCTCACCTTAGAATTCCTGTCATTAGTGTTCAGTGTCTGCTTTGATTATGCTCACACCCTCTTGAATTTTGTATTTTTGACTCCTTATCTAGCCTCTATCCAATTTTTAGTCCTCATTGACAGTACTAGGATGCCCTAGGCACCCTGGACCTCCCAATCAAGACCCAAAATTTGGCTTTGTGTTGGCCTACTCTAAAATTTCAAACATTTTATGCATAGTTAGGTATAAAAGGAAGCCTAGCCCCTCTCATATGTTAACTTTTGGAGAACTAGGAAATCATAAGTGAGATCTTAATTACAAAATCAATTAAGTCTAAGTGAGCAAGCAATTAGGCATTCATCAAGAATTGAAGGATAAATCAAGTCAAGTTAAAGCATTCATGATCAACCTTCTATGAAAGCATTCTACATTTCATTATAAACCCTTGTGTGAGGATTCAAGGAAGTCTCATCAAGGTATTGTTGGGAGTGTTTAAAATTTTGCCCTTGTCTATGTTTTTTGCTTCTTAAATGGCTTTGGTAGGTAGGGTTTTAGCAGGGTTTATGCCTTTGGCTATATTTTTCCAAAACCCTTGGCTTCATTATATTTTTTTAGTTGACCGGTTGTGGCAGGTTTGATGGTCTTAAGTTCTCGCATGAAGGGTCTAATATCATGTGATTATCGGCCCCTCTTGTCGAACCTAGCTGGTTAGGTTGGTTGCTCTGGTTTAAAAACTTTGATCTTTTATTTTTGCTCACAATGTCAAAGAAAAATCCCTAAGTCTTTATGCTCTAGTGTGTGCCCCAACCATGACCCCCCTTACTCTCTATAAGTCTCCACATGAAAAATAATTCCACTTAAGTGAGGGTCTTGATGTCTGGCCATGCGAGATGGTGAGATCTACCCCATGAGGATCACATATCATAGTTTCTACCCACCCAGGATAGTGAGGAGTGTTGTCTCTAAAGAGAAGATTTAAACTTGCAGATCCTTCACACTTGAAAAGTTGCTCGTGCAGGCTAAGAAATTGCTTTGTGAAAATAGAGATGCTTACCCCATGTGATAGTATATGAACTTGTTATTGTGAAAGATGAAGGAAGACATTGACTCCCTGCGAGATAACAGGAACTAAGAAATCGCATCTAGAAGTTCACCCTGTAGGAGTCACAAGCTGCATTAATTGGCACTGTGGGATATGCGGCCATGAGGAAATAAGAGGTCCACACCATCCCGCATGATTGTAGAAGAATTGTTATGCCTGGATAAAAAGAAGGACTTGACGACATCTCGCGAGCTAGCGGGAACAATGGAAATCAAATGAGACTCATACCTCACATGGCCCATAGGCTAAGAAGAGATGTGGTGTAGGGAGAAAGCGGGTAAGGAGTTTAGTACTCTGCACCATCCTACATCTAGTAATGGATGACAGATACAAAGGAAAGAATGGATAGAGTGTGTGAAGCTAGAGAGACTTATGTGGGATAGCAAGAAGCTTTGGATGATAAACAAATGTTTACCCTGTAGGATTAACATAAGCATGCGAAGGGTGACATGGGATAAAAGGAAGGAAGGGAGATAGTATTCCCCACTATCCCATGATGACAGAAGCCAAAGTGAAATAGAAGGGAGATCACCCCCTCCAACATGAAAAGATGATACCCCAAGGGGTAGTGGGATGTATTAAGATGTATAAAGGGACTTTCCCCGCATGATGATAAGTGAAAAATGGAAGGTGATGCAGGGAAATGAAAGGTGAGAAGAGCAAGTATCCCCGCTATTCTGTGAAAATAAAATCTAAAGGATGATGAAGTTATCAAAATCAAAACCAATCAAGGGTGGCTTACTAGACACCATGTGAGCATTCAGAGGCCATCAAAGGGCAATCTTAATCATTCAATTTTTTTATCAATGACTAAATTTGAATTTTTAAGTCACCAACCCAATATGCCATGCATGTAGCAATTAATGGTGACCAACTTATGTGTGATAAAGGGAAAACTTAAGGGCATTCTCGCACACCTGTAATTCAAAGAGAAACCAAAGAAATTGAAGGGAGAAATAAGAGCTAACTAGTGCATCCAAAGCGATTCAATTGCACCTCAAAAAGTGAGGAAGTCATTTCTTAGCCATTTATTTATGTTTTTTAGGGATTTTTTAGCTGTTTGGGTAGAGTTTTAGAAGGAAAGGTTATGTTTCTTGCCTTGGTTGTGGGAGGGTTTGTTTGTCTAGATTGTATCTTTTTCTTTATTTAAAATAAATACAATGGCATCATCTACTGAGAATACTCCCACATCATCTACTACAAAGACCTCGGAAGGGACAACATGGTCCTTTGTGCCTGAGATTGCAAATGTCATCGTGTTAACCTTAGTTCATCCCATGCCAGAAATTTAAAACACACGTGATGTTGAGTCCACCCCCTTAGCCACTCCTCATGCATCCCCAGAGGTTGAACTAAGTTCTCCACCCAAGGAAAATCCTACCTAGCCCAAAAGAAAGATGTCATCCAAGAAAGTAAATGTCATATCGATAGATGATGAATCATCTGAGGACCCTAGCCCTACCCCAAAGGATAGGAAGCCAACTCAAAAGAGGAAGGGGGCTAGTGCTTGGTCCTCTACTAAAAAGGCATCTACAGAGGCTTGCCCCACAAAGCATCCACAAGTTGAGGGGTCACACCCACATGAGGAGTCCTCATAGCACGAAAAGAAAAGGAACCATGTCATGAGGGAGCCCTAGGGCTACTAAGAAGAACAAATAGACTCCCGGATAAGAGGAGCAAGCTCCTACATAATTTGAGCAACCTATAGAATCCTCAACTCCACTTGCCCCATCAAAGACAACAGAGAAAATTGCCAAGGAGGTAGAGGAGAAATTAGAAGAGATGGATCAGAGGAAGAAGAGTAAAGTGAGAAGTCTCCACCAGGACCTCTTTGAATTATTTCAAGGGTCAACTATGCAGGAGAATCTCACAACTGCATTCAATGATAGTGAGTCAGGATGTAGAGATGGGTATACTAATGACCATGGATGGAACATATTTACTACTTCTATGGAAACATAGACAAAGCAGTCCTAGTGTCAAACCCATGTAGACTCAATTTGGGAAAATCAGTAGTCCCAAATGTATTTTTGGAACCAACATTGATTAGGGAGCTTGGTAAGAGGTATAATCCATAGAGCATGGTTGTTAAAACAACTAGTGGTCATGTTTTGGTGGATATATCCAAGGAGTCTATAGTTGAATGTTTTGATTAGGGTAGGAGTGCTCTTAAAGGAATCAACAAAGATAGGCTAACAAGAGAGTATAATGCCAAGAAGGATTTTTATAGAAAAAAGATGTTACCTCTTTTCTTGAAGAAATTGTATCAAGGAGGAAAGGGTTACCTCTTAGAATCAAAGAAGGAGCCTCTTAGTTTAACCCTCTTTGAGGATTAATTTTCAAAGATGTATTATTCTCTATGCCAATTTGGGGGGGAGGATTATGGATTAACAGTGATGCTTGTGGACTTCATGATGATGGCCATGAAGATCAAACATTCAGATACCAATGTATTATATGATTTTACCACAATCCTTCAAGAGAAGATGCATGAGGGGTTAATAAAGGAAAAGAATCCCAAAGAGGGATTGAATTTTAAAAACTATTCTCTGCTTTGTCATCTTATTCTTTTTTAAAATAGAACCTGATGGGAGGAATCCTTGAAGGTAAACATTTTTTTTTTGCAGGACTAACGCAGTGTGGCCAGTGTGTCCAGTACAAAGATGGACCCAAGTATTGGATAAAGGATCCAAATACTCTGATTATAAGACTTTTTTTTATTGTTTTATTATGAGGATCCTCATGATGATGGGGGTTACACTACCAAGGCTTCCAAAATTCATAATAAAGATCTTAAGAGTTAGGAGTGCCAAAGCTCATAACATTGTATACCTAGAAGGGGCATTCACTCATAATTTTGGGGACTTTTTCTTCTACTCCAATTGTACATTGATTAGAGCATATGCGTGTAATCAAGCACCTCATATGCTACCCATCATAGTATCTCCTAAGTTGGCATTTATTGTCAAATTCATATGGAAACTATTGTGGTTGGAGAAGGACCAAATAAGAATAGAGAAGAAGGGGCAACACCTCCCCCAAGTGACAAAGTATAATAAATTATCTATGGGGTGTGACACAATTGAAAATGTATAGGACTTCCTTGTAAATAATTACAGGATAAAGGTCAGCTACACAAGGCATTTTGACCCAGAAGGATATATTAATAATGTAAGGGTTAATAAGCTAAAAGTAAGGGGATTTACTCATAGTTTTCATGAAAGGGAGGATCAAATTAGGAATGCCTACCCATCTGAGGTATTGCAGAGAAGGAGAAAATGGGACTATTTAAATAAATTGGAAAGAGAAAGGAGAGAGGAAGACTCTAAATTTCAAGGATTTTTAATTAACATTCATAATGACTTTCCCAAGATGTCATAAAAAGTCAAAACATTTGATGAATTGATCACAAAAGAGTTGGTCTGAGGATAGGCTAAATAGCTTGACATAGTCCCTGAGGAGAGGCCTGCTTTCACTCACCTTGTAAGATATAAAGGGAAGGAAGTTGTGAGAGAGGGGACTTCAGAAGGTGCTACCCAACAAGACCCCCAAAGGACAAAGCAACCAAGTGCTAGGGCAGTAAGAAATATTGAAAAGGGGAGGGCTAGAATCTCTAATTTTGTTGACATTATTACTGAGGAGATGGATTCTAGTGTGCCACCCTCTTCCCCTCCTCATGATGCTTTTCAGGAAGATGAAGCTACAAAGGTGCTAGTGGATTTCGATAGAGAAATCATCCCCAATATCATCCCCAAAGATGAAGTTACAAATGAGAGTGTAATTGCCTCAAGACAATTCAAGTCGGATGACAATTTCATTCATACTAATTAATTCAAATCTTTTTGGCTATACGAGAAGTTGAAGGAACTGCCTGAGGAGGAAATGCAAAATTTTGATAAGAATAATATTAGATGAACTCCTCAAGAAGCTAGAGAATTAGGAAAAAAGAGTGGCATCCTCTTGGTACTATGATGGGACCTTGAGAATTTTTTAATTTTAGATCAAATAATAAGGCAAGAAGATCCCATGTATGCACAAAAATTTGGAGAACATGGATCTGAGGTTAGCCCAAGCATAAAAGCTTTTGCCTTGTGGTCTAAAGCTCCTAATACAAATAAGCCCATGTTATTGTAGGGGGTGGAACATAAATAGGGTGATGCAGTCATTAGAACTCTAGCAGACAAAACTGCATCAATGAGTGCTGCCATCTCAATGCATGCTACTCAATTCATCAAATTGGTTGTGGAAGAGAAGGAAAAGCAGCATGAAAAGATCAAGGCCTTACATGTGGCCCTTAATGTTGATCACAGGTAGCTATTTATTGAAAATGTCGAGTTAAAAGATGACTTGGCTGAGAGAAAATCAACATCATTATTGGGTCCTAGACTTGAGGAGCTGAAAAAGATGAAAGAGGAACTACAAAAGGCAAAAGATGAGGCTGAGAAAAATTATCTTGAGATTAGGAGGTCTACAATTTTGCAGATTTCAAGTAGAGTCCTTAATAAGCTTCCTGAGTTCCATACCTCCTATTATTTGGTGTCACAATTGAGTGGCCAATTGGATGAAATTATTGCAATCATTCAACCTATTAGGTTGAGTTGGTTTCGAATGGCACAACAATTGAAAGAAATTCTTTTGGCTATCAAAATGACCCCAAGGCACCCCAAAATGTGGGGGCTACATGGAAGAATTATAATTTTTTAATCAAAGAATTACCCATATGGAGGATGAAAGAAAGGTATTACATGAGAAGATAGGATCTTTTAAGGGCCCACAAAAGTGGGACATTCCCATAATTTTGACAAATGAGGGGCAGGTAAAAGATCTTGCTAGGTGGAATGAGGACTTCAAATCAATAATAAATATAGTGCTATATACACTGACTAATGCACCTAATCATGAGAACATTTATCATTTGATTATTGATAAAATCATTGATGTAGACGCTCTGTATCATTTCACACTAGACATTGTCACTTTACCCGCTCCTAGGACGAAAGAGGCAATGAGAAAATTGGAAGGTTTGAGGTATTTTGTCTGGCCAACCAATGAGGTTGAATTTTTGCACAAAAAATACTACACATTGGAAGAAGATCAGCCCAAGGAAGATGTGTAATTAATGTTGCATCAGTTTAGACTTTTTCCATACAGGTTATTAATTCTAGCTTGTTGATTGGAAGGCTCAACTACTTCGAACTTGTGCATGTGCATCTACCCCAGCTTCCAAATCTAAACCCCCATGGTAGTCAATTCAAGTACAAAAAGGACCACCTAATAGAAAAAACCAAGGATGGAGCTCCTATTTCCAGATTCAATCCATGCATCTACCACAATTAACAAACCATGAAGACTTGCACGTGATGCAGATCTGAAGTTATTTTGGTAGCAGTTTTTGTAAAAAATGTAACAAATGATATTTTGACACATGTCACTTACATCTTGAAGCTTGTTTCTCTCCCTTGAGTTTATAAAAGGGAATTCAGGGCCATAGTGAGAGGATTCTGAATTTTTTTAAGTAGTAGTATGTAATAGGCAAAGAAACATAGAAATAGAGTGAACATTTCCTTACTATAGATGTCTTTTTGTAATGTATATTGATATTTTTTGAAGATTAATGAAAGATTATCATTTTCATATTGCCTTATATTTTGTGTCTGCATATTGTATGAATTTTTATGTTAATGGCATATGAATTTGTCATCCTCAAGTAGGAATGTGTGATTTGAATGTGGGTCTCTTTTAATGAAAGACTCAAAGTCTAATTTTAAGATAACTGCAATATGTGTTTGATTTAAAATATAGGTGATTCTGTTGTAATTTTCAAAATAAATTGTACAAGTCATGAAATGTTTAGAGTGCTAATTGAATGGTTGTATAGCAAATATTGACATTCTATAAGTTGGACTCTATTTACCCTAAGTAGGAATAGATCGGTTTTATATTTTCAAGATCATTCTTATTTCACCTTTTATATTCCTTGTCTATCTTCTGCCTTCTTATTTCACCTTTTATATTTCTACAATAGGAGTAGTTGTTATTTTAGAGAACCAGTCTCAATGCAAGCATATAAGATATAAACTAAGGTTGTACCGAAAGCTAAGAGTTTATTCTTCTTTCCTTCATATATTTTCATTGAGACATCTTCCTAATATAACAATGTCAGCCCAAGTATGATTTTAGTGTCTTAGGGAATTTTTAAGGTCTACCCGCCTTGGTCTCGCAGAGCCAAAAGTGTAGGAGATTATAGCCTTGTAGTTGAATCTCATTCATTGGCCAAATCTAGCCTTATACCTATTGATAGGAATGTGGATAAGTCTTTAGGGTCTAAAGATATGTTGATTTATGAACCAACATGTATCATTTTCAATTTTAAGGATTTTTTTATTAGATCTAGCCTTTCTATCAAAAGAAAAGCATTCCATTTTAATTATACTTCAATTCTATTTCAATTTCAAGGAAACTTAATTTCTTAAAGAGGGTTTGACCTAAGGTATAAACCCATCAATAAACCTATTTTATTATTTGTGAAATGGAGTAATCTATCTATCTCCTCAGAAATAATTGAACATAAGTTGACTAATATATATTCCTTCAACCTCTCATCTTCCTTATTTGTTGTTTGCCTCCTAGCATCTAAAATATCATAACATCACTTGGGTATGACTGCCATCAATTCAATTAGAGGTTTACTCTATACATTTTCATACCATTCTACTAATGGCTTCAGGTTACCATTCTTAACAAATTCATTCACAATCTATTCTAATGTTACAGGAGATACAATAGAGAATTTACCTTATTTCAGTGCCTCATCAAACTCAGATGTCTTTGATTTCTTACTATATCTTCTTCCAATGGAAGCCTTCTCCTTTATGATCTTGGAGACTTTTGGAGCTTTGGCCTTCACCTCCCTTACAACCTCATTAGATTCAGTGTCATCTTCATCAATAGTCACAAATCTAACTGATTTTCTTTTCTATTCACTTCCACCAGCTGGTTTGACTAATGGTTTGGGTTGTCTTTCTAGATTTTTAGTACCCAAGGAGGGAGATATACATCTATCTTGACTTGGATTAGGCTTAGATGCTTTCGGTTTGGATTGCTTCTTCATAGTTTTCTCCTCTACGAGAATATTTTCCTCTCCAGCTTTCTGGACTGCCTCCTTAGTTATCCTCATGCTCTCTGCAAGAGCCTCAACCTCTTTCAAGACCTTCTTTTGAATCACCGATTTCTTGAACTACTGATGAAATTTTTAAAATCTTCTCCTTGTATGTTCAGAACCTTTCCTCATTGGTATCCACCAGTTTACTCAACATATGCTCTACATACAGTTCCAAAATTTGTTTATCTACTTCATAGCCCATTGGCATAATCCATACCATCTAGGGCTCTACAAATTCCATCAAACACTAATCTACCATAAAAAAAATGGTGTCCTGATACTTCTCTACAATGGTCATAGGGATTCTATCCCTCTCATGCATTTCCTTTTGGAATTTTTTGAAGTATCCCCATAGATTTTTATTCCAGACCTTAGAGTCACCAGAATTGTATAGATATTCCTAGATCTTAACTCCTACAGGTCTATCAAATACCCATTACACTTCGCCAACACCTAGAATCTCATTCATAAAGAAGAAGAACAAACATAGAAGCAACGTTTCGGACTTAAAAGGATGTTTTTTATTTTCCTTGATCTTCTTTATATTCTTTATCATCTCACTCTGGAGCAACTCACAAAGATCATACTTCTTATTTTCTCTCATCATCTCATAAGTAGCATATATAGCAGTACCAGAAACAAAATTTTCTCTACTAGAATAATAGATCTTATAGCCAATAACCATTGATGCAAACTTGATATCATGCTCTCAGATCTCATTGATGTCATTACCCATTTATCAAATTTTGACCCTATTGCATTAGTCACAATGTCATTCTTTATATCCTTCAAGGATGGCAGTTCTCCAGATGCACATAATCCAGTTATGTCTTGAATAATTGACTTGGTGAGCTTGTGGGGCTTGTCTAACAATATAAATTCATCATGTACTTATCTCAGTATGAACTAGATCCATTCATGTTCATAGAAAATTAGAAACCTAATGGACTACATAAAACCCTTGTTTTCCAATTCTTGAAATTCCGGTTTCAACACCAAAATCTTATTAGACAACTAATTATTCTACAGATTCAATATTTGTGAACTTCCCAATTCCTCAATTGGACAATTCATATAAACCTTAATGTATCCAATATGAATTACTCCATAGGGCACCAATGGAAATGCACTCTTCCATCAAAATGAAGGGATGATTCTTCAAGCTCGGACATGCACGCTCAATGATTTCAACAACCAAAGGATTTGCAGTACCAAATTATTGTGCTCTTTTTCTCTCTCACTTCGAATGCAAAGTGACAAATGAGGTCATTAAGTCACCTTCTATTCACCACAAACCTAACTTTTCTTTGCAATAAATGCTTTTAAACCTAATACTTCTAGATACTTTGTGTCTCACACGAATTATTCTCTGGATCTTCAAGTCTACTTGAACTCTTCCATAAATCCATCATAAACATCTATGATCATCACATACACCTATGTAACCTACCATAATCAAGCACAGATCTCAAACAAGGGGTTTGTAAGTTTATCATGAAAACCTCCCCCAAGGCTGAATGTCTTTAGCTTAGTTACTAGGTGAGTTTTCAACACTTGAATCAAGTGCAGACCCATTCACTGTATTATCATCACTCTTCTTCACCCAAGTCTTCTTCATTTGTTCTCTAATCTCTTCAACTTTTTCTTTTCCCTTCTCATATGGCTTTACATTCTTGTTGTTGTTGTCTTCCAGACCTGTCCTATTCACATTTCTGTTTTTGCAATACTTAGCAATGTGACTAGATTTGTTGCAAGCATAGCAAACAACGTTTCCTTGCATAGGTATGAAGTTCAAGTGATTTCCTCTTGATCTGCATTGATTGGCAACATGTCCAAACCTACCACATGCATAACATCTGACATTTCTTCTATTTTGAGAGTTATTCATGACATTCCTACACACATTTTCCTTATGACCATACTTATTGCATTTGAAAGATTGACCAGTAAAGATGGACCATTATTGATCATCCTATTTTTGCATTGACTAGCCATATGACCAAATTTATTACAAACAAAACAGTTACCATTGAATTTATGAGCATTAGGCTACCTTACCAAAATTTTTCTTGAGTTGTTCTTCTGTTGTACTAATTTGGAAATTTCACCTTTCTCAAATCCAAGACCTCATGTCATTGGGAATCTTTTGGGTTGCAGGCAATTCATCAAGCTTGGCTGAGCTAACCTGAAACTTCTCCTTATACTCATTTGTAACATCAAGATCATATCTAATAAGAATGATATGCCTTTCAACATCTTCCTCATGCTATTTGGAATCTTGCAAGTCAAGCATCAATTGTCCATACCAACTCTCAAGTCAACAACATTCCTCAAATTTCTCTTTCAGGGAATGAGAAAGCTTCTTGTCATTCTTCTTTCTTTCCTCAATCTATTTTGTCAATCTCATCATAATGGCTTCCATCTCATTCTTCTAGACTGTATTATCTCTACAAATTCTATCTCACTCTTAATCTTTTCTTTCAAGGCCTCTACATCAATGTTCTGACTTTCTTTCTACTTAAACTGATCAACAAACTCCTTTCTCTTCTCCCTTGACTTGTTCAACTGATCCTTTAATGATTCAATGAAGTTTTGGGCATCCTTAAGGTTTACTTTCACATGTTGGACCTTAGCTTGGGCTTGATCAAGATCCTCAAGTGCTACAACAAGCTGATGCTTTAGACTACCGAAATCCATTGATTCACTTTCCTAGATCCTCCTCAAGTTGTTAGGATTCTTCCAAGGAAGTACGCTCTGATACCAATTGCTAGAATCAAGGAACATTGAGAGGTGGGGTAAATCAATATTCTATAATTTTCAACTTGATTAGCCTATTCTTTCAACCACTTAATTCAAATGAAGAAAAGTAAAGTATATAAACACAAAGCAAAGATCAGCAACACCATAACACCAAATTTTTTTTTACACAGAAACCTAGTTAAGGGAAAAACCATGGCAGGTTTGAGACCCACAATATTAATATACCTTGTTGGAAGTATAATAATAATACATGAGAAGAATGCACATGAATTTAGGCACACTACCTAGAGCTCACTCCTCAAATTACAAAAAGGGCTACAACCCCGAAAGGCTCATTGCCTTACAAAAGATTACATATAATAATTGGAATGTCAGAATTGATAAGAAATATCTACAAATGCCCAAAATAGTTCTAGTTAAGCACAAGGTACCCTATTCTACAATAATACTCTTTTCTGATATTCTATTGTATTCCGAATCACCAATCCTTCAACCGCGCACATGAAACTGTGCACAATCTCTCATACACACATCATATATAACCATCAATACCAAAATTGATCAAATTAATCAGTCTAATATATCCACAACCTCAACTTAGGTTTATTTCATGTTGGTCCAAAATTGCATAACTTACAAATGAAATGTGTTACCCAAGTTGGCTCAATCCAATCCAAAACTATTGGAATCCAAGAACACTAAGAGCGGGGTGGAGGGGGGGGGGTGGGGGGGGGCAAATCAGTATTCTAACGGTAATTAAGAATTTAATTCCTTTAGATACTTTTCCAATTAATAATCGATAATTATATAAAGAAAATATAATAAAGAACAAAGAAACCAAAAAGATCAACACCATAACACCACAAATGTATACGTGGAAAACCCTAAAGGGGAAAAAATACGATGGGATTTGTCACCCACAATATATATCGACTAGCCGAATGAATAAATATTACATAAAAAGGGGGCTTGCACATGCAGGAAGGCACACTGCCTAGAGCACACTGCTCATCACAAAGGACCCTCACTAACTACAGATAAAATACTAAATTACAAACAAAATTTTGAACTTTGAGTTTGCATCTGATATGTTGGATGAGTTTGGTTTAAGTACTAACTATACCGATTAACATTGTCTCCTTCTTTAATGGTAACCTGATTCGCTTTCCAATCCTTTTCACAAATAACCAAGACTGACTATCGATCATTACATTCGCATTCTATTGATCAATATATCACTCACACAATTGAATAAATCCTATCTATATCCCCAAATGACTTGACCAAACTGACTTATATACCCTTACATATATGAACACAAATGCCTTATGTCAACTTACAATCATATTAAAAAGGATAAATACATGTTGGCCTAGACAAAAATATAAACATTAATCTTTATGACCTTTACCGCTTTAACCTTCACCAGATCAATCTCCTATGTCGGCCTCCAAATATTGCTTTCCTTTCCTTTTCATATGTATATTGCAACATTGTTGGAGAAGAATGGTGTAATCAAACTAGAATTCAAACACTTGAAGGATCAAGGGTTACAAACATTTTGGAGATGCATGAATTTGATGATGAAATCATTTGGTACGTGTTGAACCATGTTCATGGTGAGTTTATGATTCTAGAACAACCTCATAAAATCCCTAAGGATGCCATTTGGGCAATTATCGGTCTACTCCAGGTTGGTCAGAGACCAGATAAGAAGAAAATCTCTAACAATGAAGTCACCAAGCTAACTGGTACTACATTAGACAACTGGTCTATGAGGATTAGCACAATCAGAGATAAGGATGTGCAATTTGCCAACATTGTTATTAGGTATAAGGTAATTCAATCTAATCAGTTGAATTTTGTTTCTAGTTGGACTGTATATACTATGCACATAAGAAGATCAAGGAAAATGAAAAATATGATCTTTGTCAATGGATGTGTGATGAATTAATTTTGAATCTTGGGAAAATCAAGGGTGAGAAGAAGGGTGTATTCTGATATGGAAATCTTGTTGTTTGTCTGATTCTATTCTTTCTCAATGAGACCCTGAGATCTAGAAAAAGGCAATGGGCCTTTGACATTCCAGTAGGGAAACCAATCAAGGGTGCCTTAAGAAACCTAGGATAGCACAGAGAATCCACCTTATGGGGATATTTCAAGGATTTTCAGAAGGAAATGAAACAAAGGGAAAGGGTACCTAAACACATTATAGATAAGTATTCTACTGAATTTATTTTATGGTTAATAAGGATGAAACTCTCATGGAAGTTGTTCAACTTAGAATAGTATGGGTAACTAAGATGGGTTATGAAGTTGATGCACAGGTATTGGACTTATTGTTAATCCTAGAGGATCTAGTTAATACTCAGAGGGGGGTGAATCAATATTAACAAAAATGGAAACTTTCAACACCAAAATAGACTTATCTCAGATCTAAAAACATTCAACACTTAAACCAATTCTTCATAACATATTTATTTATCAGATCATGCAAACTTATGAATGAAATTAGCCATCAATTCAATATCAAATCAACATACACTATTACTAGCTTATTAATAGATCATAATGCTTCATCAATCATATAATCATCAATACCAGTAACTACTTTAAGATCTCTAATAAACAAACATAAACACTCTTAACCGGTTATCAGAAATAAAACATGAACATCACAAGAAAAGCATTCCACAAATGAACACCATGATTTTCATATAGAAACCCAAATAGGGAAAAATCACGATGGGAATTGGTACCCAAAAATATTTTGTACTCTTTTGGAATGCACCCTATTAGGAGCCAAGCCCAATTAGAAGCTTACAATGATGCCCTGTTAGGAGCAAACCCTATTAGGAGTCACCCAGTTAAGGGATTTGCCTCAGCCTTATTAGAAGCTTTGATCTATTAGGATCAACCTCACAAGAGGATTTATAACTCAAATATTGAGTCACCCTATTAGGGGATTTTCCAATATGAGGCATATTAGGACATACTAGGTTAAGGGATTTTAGCTGTTATAATTGTTAGAGAAAAACAATGAATGATCTGTGCATAGAACTCAACTGCTTTCTTGATCAAATCCAATTAAGTTCTAAATCTACATCTCATTGGTGGATTTTCTTACACACACTATGTTGGCTTCTCACACTTCTCAAAATCACCAAAACTTCAAAACATCAACCTTACCGACATAAATAAATTTTATAGCTAGGTCAACATCAAAACCCTAATACTTACTACATAGATCATCACAAGTCTTTTAAACTCATTACAAATAATTATAGGGATCATTACAATCAATTACAAATCAATATTGGCTGTTGAATGATCATAAATTGTCACAAAAAGTTGATCTAGTACAAAGTCAAACCCTTAGCACATTCTACTAAGCACTTCGCACATTCCCAAGAAATTTGCTCTCCAAACACGCCAAAAAATCTTTCAAACACATCACATGGCTTGTGTTGTGTTACCATCAACATGTGAACTTGATGTCAATCACTGCCAAACCAAAAATCATTACCCGTTAAGATAATTATTTACTAGTCCTTAAACCCTTCTTAAACCTTGGCAAAACTTCATCACAAATTCAAAACATGCCTTCCAGTAGCCATGATAGGATGCGACTCTAGTTACATACTTAAATCCATCATAAAAGCTTATGTATCAAACCACAAGTCACCAAACATCGTCAATCACCTGACTCCATCAAAACTTATCCAGTTTACCGGTTAAGGTCCTAATTCATAGTCTTGCTAGTAAACTCTGTCAAACTATCAAACTCTTACTCTAGTAGACCAAATCACTTAGCCAACAAGTCAATCATCAAAAACCAACTATAACCATCATTAAACATTAGTTGATCTTGGTTACCACCAATGAAAACACAAATAACTAATCATGTCATCTTTCCTCTACCGGTACAGTCATCCATGATCATCCCATCATCATCAGTTATGCCAAACATGCCAACAATATTGCCCTTTTGCATTGATGGAAACACTAAATATAAATATACTCAACTCATATTATTTTTCTCTGTTCTGGACCTTCTCTGCAACTCTTCTCTTTTTTGTTGCACCTCATCTATCGGTTACACTTTATCTTCTCCTCTTGATCATATGTCTTCTCTTAATCATATTTCTTCTCCCCCTTTGACAACAATGCCAAAGGTTCATAAGCATCACAAATCATCAATTCTATTGCAACTACTTTCTCCAACATGTCTGCAAACTCATCTAAGTTGCTCCCCCCTACGGAGTATCATGCATCTCATCAATCCAAAGTGAAAAATAGTCATGAAGCCCACTGAATTGATGCATCTTGCATTCTAGTTTTGTCTGAGTAGGGGTCTGACCCCTAATTTACCTCTGAGATACTCAAAGGTTGTCTTTGACAATGGTTTTGTGAAAATGTCTACTAGCTACTCTTTGCTTGTCACATACTCAATTCAGACTTGTTTTTCCTATACTCTTTCCCTTAGAAAATGATATTTTATTTTGTGTTCTTAGTTCTTGCATGTAGCACAGGATTTTTCAAAATATTAATTGCACTAGTATTATCACAGTGAATAGTTACTAGTTCAGACATATCAATTCTGAATCCTTCAAGCACATGTCTCATCCAGATTGCTTGTGTGCAAGTCATTGATGTTACAACATACTCTACCTCTACTGTTGATTGAGAAACACAAGTTTGCTTCTTACTTGTCCAAGCAACTAATCTACCTCCAAGAAGAAATAAAGAAACCAATAAGCCAATCACATAAATGAGAATCATAACACTCAAAATTATATGTGGAAAACCTCAAAGAGGAAAAATCATGGTGGGATTTGTGACACACAATATCAATCCACTAGTCATATGAAGAGATCTTAAAAAATATAAAGGGCCTACACTTGCAGGAAGGCTTGCATTCTAGAGCACACTACTCAATCATAAAAGCGGCCTCACTAACTACACATAAATCAAGACTACAATCCAGAGAAGTGTTGAACTGTAAAAGATAGCATCTTCTATGCTAGAATATAGTTTTAGTTAAGCTCTGTCGATTCCGGTTGGAAACCTTAAACCCTTTACTGGAATAACCCTTACATAAATATCCTCACATACATTATCTCTCTGATATATTTCACATCATATCACATCCACATATCCATCATCTCCTATGTCAAAAATGATCTAATCCAACTGACCTATATACCCTATACAACTTATCATGCCTTATGTCAGCTTAAAAGGATTATTACAATATTAAATTACATGTCAGCTAGATAACAAAAATACATGAATATAAAAAACAATTGTTGATGTCAGATCCAAGATATGTCAGCCTCCAATACCGATAACCTTATTCTTAACCATGTCGGCCTATATTGCCGGTAACTAGAGAAATCCTTCTATCTTGTCGGTTCCGGTGTCGGTGTAGTGTCTGTGAAGTGCCTATCGGTACACATCTAAACTAAAACATGAAGCCAAAACAAGATATCATGTTGCCATCAATGACAACATAATGAAACCAACCAATTGAGTGGCAATTGCCAACAATCTCCCCCTTTGGTATTGATGGCAACACTCAAGTGAAAAATGGTCAAGGTTTCATCTGTCGGTTTCATCGTACCTACTCCCCTTGAGTTGAATATTCATCAATGAAAAATACTCCATACTCCCCCTAATATATACAACTACTTTTCCTTTTTCAAATCTATATCACTCCCCCTTTGACATGAATGCCATAAAAAAATTTTAAAAAATGTCAAAGATCCAAAACTGTACAATAAGTATCTCAAAAATATCTTACCAGAGCTTAACAAATTTCAAAATTTCTAGATAAGCCTTCTCCAATAGCTCAAGATAAGTATCCCAACCAGTTTTGAAAGTGCTAAAAATAGATACAAGTCCATTTAATATATGTGCAAATGACTCTTTCTCACTTAACTTTTTCGGTGTGGGCTTTCCAACCATATCCATGCACTCCATCTTATGTACAATGAGTGAATCCAATCGGGGACTCACCAAGCCTCTCAGACTTCTAGCTCTTCTTATGATTTTTTCTTTTTCCTTCTCAAGAATAGAAATTTTGGCTTCCAAAATCAAAATTTGACCATCAATGGATGTAGTCAATGAAGTCAATCCACCAAAAGAATTAGCTATATTTGCAATTTTATCTTGAAATTTCTTTATCTTCTTATTCACATTAACTATAAGTACATCCATGTTACAACATACCCTATAAATATTTGTACACTATTTCAAAGAATTGTCTATCAGTTTGAACTTTTCATCAATATTCTTCTTCTCAAATTCAATCACCTAATCAAATGCATCTCTTTTAGCTTGTGTGAATCTCTCCAGTGCTTTCTTGTTTGAAATTTGCTACAAGGATTGAAAATCCTTTGAAATGTGCTCAATAATTGTCTTAAGCTTGTTGGATGGGCTTGCTTCCCCATCAATCTTGCAATCTAGGACTAGTATATGTAAAACATTGATTGACTGATCAATAATCCCTTTATCTGTAGATCCCTCCTTCATTAATTTACATGCAACCATCATCATGAGTTTCATAGAACTCATCTTGGTTATATTTTTCTTTACAACTTGCGAGGTGTCAATTGACAACAATGATGGACCTACTATCGGTTCCCTGTCGAATTCCCCTTTCTTCTCCTATGATGATTTATCCTTTATAGCTTCCTCACTTGCACCAGTGGCTTCGCCACTTGGTGCAGTCTCTATAACTGTCGGTTCCTCTATAGGAACTGTAACCTCAACCTATACATTTGTATCCGGAGGACTGTTATTTTCAATGTTAGTATCCTATACATCATCAACCTTTTCACTCTATGTATTTTCCGATGTCTCAACATCTATTTGTACATTTGTATCTACCGAGGGCTTGATTTCCACTATCTTAATGTTCTTCAAAATTGAGGGTGAAGTACCTATAACACCCTTTCCTTTTCTTTCAATCGGGATGTTTGTAATATCCTTCTTTGATTTTGGTGAAGTAAACAAACCTTTGTTCTCTTCAAAGAACTTAATCCATTCCTTTTGAGTCTTCTTTATTATCTCATTTACCCTTCCTAGCATCAGACTGGTTATTCTATGTTTTCTATTAATGAATTTTCTATCTGCCACCTCAAGTGTCCTTTCCATTTCCTCTGGAGCAATAGTAACATAAACAAATAACAACTCTTGAATTATAATATGCTTATCTTCTTGCATTGCTGATAGTCTTCTAGCATCTAATATATTATATTATTCTGCGAGTAATTGGTTTTCAATTTCTATTAAGGCTTTCTTATAAATATCCAAATATAATAATACTGCTTCCTCTACCTCTCTTTGTTCATCATCCTCTAAATGTTCATAATAAAACTGAACATTCTTTAACATCCCATCCTTAGTTATTTCATCAACTAATTCTGCACAAGTTTTTGGTAGAATGATAGTTAGATTACCAAATTGAATTGCGAGATCGATGTCATTCTTCTTCTTCCTTCTTGCAATAATAGATGGAGCTAAAGGTGTTACATTTGGTTCTTGCTTCTGTGCCAGTATTTTCAATGTAACCTTCCTAACCGGTTTCTTTTTATCTTCTACCTTTGTTTCCTCTATTTTTTTCCTTACAACCCTCTTGAAAGCCAAGGCTGTGTCATCTTTAGATTCAGACTCAGCTGTAATAGGTTGAATGTGTACTTCTGGATTCTTCCTCTTCCTACCTTTCTCCAGGACAACATCAATTAATTATTTAATGTCCTGTGAGACCTTGTCAACAAATTTTCTTTCTTTTCTTTCCTGCTTCTCTCTTTTCTTCCATTTGAACTCTATTTCAACCTCTTTTCTCTTTTGTTTTGCAATACCACATGGTTTCTTTGCAATCAACATTTTTGCATAAGCATCAAGGATTTGTGCATCAACTTCATAGCCCATTTCCTCAATCCAAATCTTCTGGGGCTTAATCACTTCCATAAGTGTTTCATCTTTCTTCACCATGAAGCTTATGTTAGTTGAATATTTTCAACAATATGCTTAGGAACCCTTTCCCTAGACTTCATAGATTTGTGGAATCCCTTAAAATATTCCCATTCTTTATCTTGTCTCTGACTGCCTAAAGTAGAAATTGACTATTTCAATTGTCTCCCTACCAGGATATCAAATGCCCATTGCCTCTTCCCAAAACTGGGAGTGTCATTCATGAAAAATAACATTAAGCAGACAATTAAGTTGCCATACTAGAAAGTTACTTTCTTTTCACCTTTAATCTTTCCTAGGTTTATTAATAACTCATCTAACATCCAACCACATAGATCCAATTTCTCATTTTCTCTCATCATTTTATAAGCTGCAAAAATGTAAGAACTAGAAACAGAATTCAGTTGGTTTGACTGATTTACCTTATACCCGATGATCATGCTACCGAATTTGATGTCTGTGTTGGTAATAGTGCTTATTCTCATAGATCCCCTGTTAGATGTCACACCAATGATTTTATTGACATAATCATTCGAAACCTTCTTATCTGGATGTTGCCCAACCTATAGTAAACTAGTGATTGCCCTGATGGCTTCCTTGGTGATCTTGTAAAATCTATCTAAGTAGATAAATTCTCCATGTACTCTACTCAAAACATACCTAATTATTTCATCTTCGAATTTCAAAATGTCCAAAATGTTGGTAAACCCTATCTTCAATGTGCTTGTATGTTGGTTTGATCTTTCCAGATTCTCCCATCAGCTCACTCATGTACATTCCCTTTATTTCAGATGTCCCCAAGTCCTCAATGTGACAATGTATGTATTCCCTAACATCTTCAACATAAACAACTCCCATGAGAACATGCGAAAATGTTCCAACCAAATCTTCCAAGGTAGCCACATGCAGATACTGCTTGAAAATTGGCCTGGGATGGTCCTTGACCTCTACTACAGTCGGATTGGTAACAAAGATAGAAACAGATGATGATCCCACTTCCATGTTTAAAGATAATACCTGTTAATCATTTTCGGTGAAACCTTTAAAAAATTCTTCCAGTCGCCATTGAAATCGCTCAAGAAGAAATCTAATTGCTTTGAAATGCCTTTGATCGCTCTGAATCACTCTTAATCACACTGAAAATGCTCTGAATGCAAGGTGATCAATAATTAAGTGAATTCAACCTTTTATCCTCCAAGAAAAACCCTAATCTTCCATTGACATCAATGACTGCCGGTGAAAGATAACAAATCTCGAACAAAACATATCCATGTAGGATAAGAATCTCCAATGTCTGGAACATCTTCCAGAACCTCTTCATAGGGTATATGCAGTATCTTCATGAATTTTTCCTACCCCTAAGACATCTTCCTCAGTCATCGGATGAGCTACCTATCAATGCATGAGCAACCTCCTCTGTCAGATAAGTAATCAATGCATTCCCATTTGTTTATTGTTCTCTAGTCTTCCTAACCCATCTCTGAGTATGATCTTGCCCGATTTCACTAACCTTTTCTTTCCCTTTCTCATTAGATCCTTCATTACCAACTGATGGATTTTTGCTTCTACAAAATTTAGCAATATGTCCAACCTCATTACATGCATAACATGTAATATTGTTATTTTGAATCACTTTGCTAAAACCCGTATAATTGCTTGACCTGCACTAATTAGCCATATGTACAAATTTTCCGCATGCATAGAATTTAACATTCATTTTGCAATCTTCTATCTTATGACCATACTTATTATATTTAGAACATTTACCAGGAGCAAAATCAGGGTTCTGATTTGCTTTGTTTTTACATTGCCTAGCCATGTGACCAAATCTATTGCAAATTAACAAAAAATCTACTATTAAATTTATAATCATTAAATTTCCTTACCGGTGCCTTATGGTTTTGATCTTCATTAGTAGTACCGGAGCTCTGTCCTTGCTCAAATCCAAGTCCACTATAATCTCCAATCTACCTTTGTCTCTTCACCAACTTATCTAGCTATGCTGAACTAATATTGAATTTTTCTTTATACTCACTTGCAGTAGTTAGATCTTCTCTCAAAATTATCATTTATCTCTCAATCTCTTGTTCATTACTCTGGGATTGTACTAAACCAGTTCTCAACATATCATTCTCATGAACCAACCTACCACATTCTTCAAATTTGTTCTTTAAGGATACAACAAGATTTTCTTCCTTTTTCTTCTGGTCCTCAATCTCCTTAGACATCCTCATAGTTATAGCTTGCATTTCATTTCTCATAACCATGTTCTCCTGACTCAATTTATGACATTGTTCCTTAAGTGCATTTTTCTCTTCATCATCCTGATTTTGTAAAAGTTCCTTCCTCCTATCTTGAACAAATGATAGCCTCTCCTATAAGACAAGAATGAATTCCTTAGCAGAATTTAATTCATCTTGTAGTGCTAAGCTCTTCAACCTTTCAACATCATAATCTTCAAGTTCCATCTTAAGTTGCTTCTCCAAACCCATGTCCATGGATTCCGGATTCAAGATCCTCCTCAAGTTGTTAAAGTTCCTCTGAGGTACAAAGCTCTGATACCAATTTTTAGAATCCAATAACACTAAAGTTTGAGAGGGGGGGGGTGAATCAGTGTTATGTCAGATTGATCAATTTTAGCCTTATTAAAACATGCATACACCAACCAGTATACTGGTACATACAAAATTAAAATAAGTAAAGCAACCAATAAGCTAATCACATAAATGAGAATAATAACACATAGAATTATACATGGAAAACCTCAAAGAGGAAAAACCATGGTGGGATTTGTGACCCACAATATCAATCCACTGGCCATATGAAGAGATATTATAAAATATAAGGGGCCTGTACTTGCAGGAAGGCTTACAGCCTAGAGAACACTGCTCAATCACAAAAGGAGCCTCACTCACTAAATATAAATCCAGACTATAATCTGGAGAAGTGTTGAACTGCAAAAGATAGCATCTTCTATGCTAGAATACAGTTTCGGTTAAGCTCTATATGTTCTAGTCTGAAACCCTAAACCCTTTATAGGAATAACCCTTACATAAATATCCTCACATACATGATCTCTCTGATATATTTCACATTATATCACATCCACACATCCATCACCTCCTATATCAAAAATGATCTAATCCAACTGACCTATATACCCTATACAACATATCATGCCTTATGTCGGCTTATAAGGATCATTACAATAGCAAATTACATGTCGGGTAGATAAAAAAAATACATGAATATGAAAAACAATTGCCAATGCCAGATCCAAGAGATGTTGGCCTCCAATACTGATAACCTTATTCTTAACCATGTCATCCTATATTGCTGGTAAACAAAGAAATCCTTATATCTTGTCGGTGTCAGTTTCGGTGTAGTGTCTGTGAAGTGTCTATTGGTACATAGCTGAACAAAAACATGAAGCCAGAACAAGATACCATGTTGCCATCATTGAAAAACATAGTGAAACCAACCAATTGAGTGTCAATTGCCAACATAGACAACTTGCAGCCTATCACCATCAGAGTACCAACTAGTTTACAATCCTCCATGCCAAATGTTTTCAACACCTCTTTGACATACTTACTCTAACAGATACAAATTCCAACATCCAATTGTTGGACATATAACCCAATGAATAATTTAATTTCACCAATAAGTGACATCTCAAATTCCTTTTTCATCTCCTTAGAAAAAATCATGCATAAGTCATCATTACCACCAAAGATAATGTAATCCACAAATACTTCAGCTATCAAATCTTTCTCTCCATCAATCTTTAGATATATGTTACTGTCCTCACTGGTATGCTGGAATCCTATCTTGATCAAGTGTGCATGTAACCTTTCAAGCCATTCTCTCAGTTATTGCTTCAATCCATATAGTGCCTTCTGTAGTTTACAAATGATATCTTTTTCTTTAGACAAAGAAAATCCATCTGTTTATTCTATGTATACCTCTTCTTCAAGGATGCCATTGAGAAAATCAGATTTAACATCCATCTGATAGACTTTAAATCCTCTAAAATGTAACATAAGAAAGTAGCATTCTTACTCCTTCCAATCTCACCACAAGTGCAAAGGTTTCACCATAATCTTCTCCTTCTTCTTGTGCATAGCCTTTGCAAACTAATCTTTCTTTATTTCTCACAACCTTGCCTTCTTCGTTTAACTTGTTTCTAAAAACCCATTTGGTTCCAATCACACTCTTGTCTTCCAGTCTGGTAACAAGTGTCCATGTCTTGTTCTTCTCTATTTGATCCAACTCCTTATTCATTGCACTAATCTAGTCATCATCCTTTAATGCCTCACTTACTATTTTCGGCTCAATAGTGGAAATTAGAGAGGAATTTTCTTTGATTTTCCTCCTTGTTTTTACTCCAACATGTTTATCTCCAATTATTTATTCTTCTAAATGATTTAACCTGGCATACCTTGGAATAGTTTTAGGTCCAATATTGTACTTCCTTCTTCATCTTCTTCATTGCTTTCTGCATTAACTACTTGAGCACCTATTTCTGCAACATTTTGCTCATTAGTCTTCTGCACTTCCAGTTCAATAAACACAAGTCTTTCTTCATCTTTCTTAGGCTTATATCCATTGGACTCGCTAGATTTCTCAAGGAGTTCATCTATCTTCATGTTAGTACTCTCAATGATCTTCTTAGTTCTCTTGTTATAACATTTAAATGCTTTAGTCTTTGTAGAGTAACCAAGAAAAATATCTTCATCACACTTAGCATCAAACTTTTCAGTGTAATCATCTCTCTTCATATAACATTTACTCCCAAAATTTTTGAAATATCTTACACTAGGAGTCTTTCCATGCCATAATTCATAAGGTGTTTTATTATTACCTTTTTTGACAAGTAGTCGGTTCAAAGTATAGATAGCAGTGTTGACTGCTTCTCTCCAAAACATCTTTGGTACTTCACCTTGAATCAACATGGTTCTAGTAGCTTCAACAACTATTCTATTCATTCTCTCTACTATCCCATTCTATTGTGGAGTTCTAGGAGTTGACATCTACCTCTTAATTCCCTATTCATCATAGAACTTCACAAACTCATCAGAAGTAAATTCACCTCCCTGGTCAGATCTTAAGCATTTTAGATTCTTCCCAATATCTTTCTCAACAAGAGCTTTAAATTATTTAAACTTACTAAAATCCTCATACTTTTCTCTCAGAAAAGTTACCCACATCATTTTGGAATAATCATCAGTAAAGATCATAAAATACTTATCACCAAAATAGCTCTTAGTCCTCATGGGACCATAAAGATCAGTATGAACCAAATCAAGAGTATTCTCTGAAGAGAAAGACTTACTCTTAAAAGATGCAAAGGTCATCTTACCCATTTGACAATCCTTGCATAACACATTGTCCGGTTTCACAAGCTGGGGAAAACCTTTAACAATACTTGACTTACTAGCTTTAATCAAATTGTCAAAATTGACATGATAAAATCTCTTGTGCCACAACCAACTGTCTTCAATATTCACCACCAAACAATCATTTGCATTAGTATTCAGATGAAATAAATTACCTATAGTCTTCTTCTCAGTAGCAATCAATTCTCTATTATTTCCAAGAATCCTGCATACTCCATTTTTGAAGTCAAGTAGATATCCCTTATCATTAAGTTGTCCAACACTCAAGAGGTTATGTTTTAGTAATTCAACCCAAAAGACATCATATGCATTACTCTTCCCATTCAATGAAATTGATCCTTTACGTTTAACCATGCAGGGAGAGTTATTACCAAATCTTACAACACCTCCATGAAACTCTTCAAGGGATAAGAACTTACTTTTTTCACCGGTCATGTGGTGTGAGCAACCACTATCTATTATTCATTCATCATTGCTATCCATATGAGACACTAAATACTTCTCATCAGTTAGATGCTCCTTCATAGCAACAAGTACTATCTCCTCATTGTCATCTTCTTCTAATTCATCATCAGTCACACCTTCATCCACTTGACATATCAATGTTTCTTAATTTTTTCTTTGAATGTCCTAAACTTATATTTCTTATTAGTGTTAGGGAAGCTAGAAGCTATGTGTGCAATCTTACTACAAGAGAAACACTTCAAGGGTAATTTACCTTTCTATTTACCTATTCCTCTAGGGAATATTCTATCCAATAATGCCTCAAGTTTCATCAGATGATCTTCATCCTTACCATCACCTCTGCTACCGCCATGACTAGACCTGCACTCATGATTATGACAAACATCTTTTCCTTTCCTTGCTGATGTATTGGTTATAGAAGCCTTAAACATAGATTTAGAAGGTTTGGAAACACTATTATCAAAACTGTTAAGTTCAAATGCAATTAACTTCCAATTAAAGAATCAACATTAAGTTTATCTTTTGAAATGGATCTTAGTTCTTGAATAGTAGACACTTTGATAGAATACTATGGTAAAAGAGTTCTAAGGATTTTGCTAACAACTGTATCATCTTCAATCTTACCTCAGGCGCTCTTTATTCCACCTACAACTTCCTTAATCCTTTGTCCATATTGAGCTATATTCTCACCATCAACCATTTTTCATATCATCAAATTTTCCTCTCAAACTCTCTTCTTTTGCCCTTTGTACATGTTCATCTCCTCCATAGATTAAATTTAATTTCTCCTATACCTCATTACCAGTTTCTAATCCATGAACATCAATATACTTAGAGTTAGACAAAGTACTTACAATTGCTTCAAGCACCTAAATGTTTTCCTGCTATTCTTTGAGCTCATCCGATATCAAGGGACTAATAGTAGGAGCAACATACTTGGTTATCACATGATTCTAGTATTGTGAACCCATTCCTTTAATGTATATCTTCATCCGATCAATCCATATCTGGTAGTTGTCCTTGGTAAACTTGGGACCCTCCTTCATCATCTTTCATAGAATCTTTCCCTCAAGCTATTAGGATTTATGCACATAGAGGACCAACGCTCTAATACCAATTGTTAATACTAGAGGATCTGGTTAATACTCAAAGGGGCGTGAATCAGTATTAACAAAAACTAAAACTTTAAACACCAAAACAAACTTATCTCAAATCTAAAAACATTCAACACTTAAACCAATTCTTCATAATAGATTTCTTTTTCAAATCATGCAAACTTATGAATCAGATTAGCCATCAATTCAATATCAGATCAACACACACTACTACCATCTTATTAACTAATTAGAATGCTTCATCAATCATATAATCATCAATACCAATAACCAAATTAAGATCTTTGATAAACAAACATAAACTGTCTTAACCGGTTATTAGAAATAAAACATGAACATCACAAGAAAAGCATTCCACACATGAACACCATGATTTTCATGTGGAAACCCAAATAGGGAAAACCACAGTAGGAATTGGTACCCGTAATATTTTGCACTCTTTTGGAATGCACCCTATCAGGAACCAACCCCAGTTAGAAACTTATAATGATGCCTTGTTAGGAGCAAACCCTTTTAGGAGTCACGCAGTTAAGGGATTTAACTCAGCCATGTTAGAAGCTTTGATCTATTAGGATGAACCTCGCAAGAGGATTTAGAACTCAGATATTGAGGAACCCTGTTAGGGGATTTCACAATATGAGGCCTATTAGGACATACCTAGTTAAGGGATTTTAGCTACTGTAATTGTTAGAGAACAACAATGAATGATCTGTGTATAGCACTCAATTGCTTGCTTGATCAAATCCAATTAAGTTCTAAGTCTACATCTCATTGGAAGATCTTCACACACACACACACACTGGTTCAACTTCTCACACTTCTCAAAATCACTGACACTTCAAAACATCAACCTTAGTAACATAAATAACTTTTACAACTAGGTGGGTATCAAAACCCTAATACTTACTATGTAGATCATCACAAATCTTTAGAACTCATTACAAATCATTATAGGGATCATTACAATAAATTTCAAATCACTATAAATCATTGAATGATCATAAATTGTCACAACACGTCAATCTGGTACAAAGTCAAACCCTTAGCACATTTCGCTAAGCACTTTGCACATTCCCAAGAAATTCACTCTCCAAACGTGCCAAAACATCTTTCAAATACATCATGTGGTTTGTGTCACATTATCATCAGCACGTGAACTTGATGTACATCACTGCCAAACAAAAAATCATTATTGATTAAGAGAATTCTTTACTGATCCTTAAACCCTTCTTAAACCCTGGAAAAACTTTATCACAAATTCAAAACATGCCTTCTAGTAGCCATCATAGGATGAAGTTCCGGTTACATACTTAAATCCATCATAAAATCTTATATATCAAACCACGAGTCACCAAACATCGCCAATCACTTGATTCCATCAAAACTTATCTACTTTACTGGTTAAGGTCCTAATTCACAGTCTTGTCAGTAAATTCTGTCAAATTGTCAAACTCTTACTCTGATAGAGAAAATCACTTAGCCAACATGTGAATCACCGAAAACCAACTGTAAACATCATTAAACATTAGTTGACCCTGGTTTCCATCAATGACAACACAAATAACTAATCATGTCATCCTTCTTCTTCCTGTACAATCATCCATCATCATCTCATCCTCATCAGTTATGCCAAATGTACCAACACTTATATGCTAAGATGCTTATAGATGCCCATGTAGATGAAAAAGAAAAGACTTTTGACACTACTAAGAAAAAGGAATGATAAGTTCAAATAGGCTTCAATAAGAAGAAGAGGGAAGGTAAAATAAAGAAGGTAGGACAGCTTGTCGAGAAAATGCCACTGAAATCAAGTAGATTAGTGGACTACCAAAGTCATCTTCTCCGACAGCAGTTTAGGCCTCACCGGTAGCAGCAGCCTGCAAAGGTGTGATGAAAAGGAAGAAACCAAAAACCTTTATTTCCCTAGTTGCTTCTTGATCTGAAACTGAAGAAGAACCCTCTAAGATTCCAAAAATTTACATGAGAATTCAGAGGAAGAAGCCTAAGGAAGGAAAGCAACAAAAAACCAAGGTCACCCCTCTAGCAGTCTATAAGCAACCTTTGAAGGAAACGAAGACTACAGAGAAGAGGAAACCAGTCCGAGATACAACTCCCTCATCTAGGAAAGAGAAGAAATATAAATTGGATAAGGCTCTTGAATTCGGTAAAAGTATAAAAGTTATCCCTCCTTTATCTGTAGACGAATTGATTGATCAAATCACTAAGGATAGAATTTTGAGTAATATACAATATTATTATATGCATATGGATGATGTTGAGGAAAAGGAAACTGAGTAAGAAGTTTTTTAATACTTAGATATACATAAGAAAGCCTTACTTGAGATAGAAAAGCAAATACTAGCAAAGTTGTATAATAAATTAGATTGTAGAAGACTATCTGCACTTGAGGAAGATAAGCATATAAAGATTCAGGAAACTGTTAACTATTTGTGGTGCAATAACTGAAGAGGAGATGTAGGAGTGCATTGAATTTGAAAATAAAACAATTTTCCGAAGTAAGCACAGGAATATTAGCTTAATGGTGGGAAGAGTGAATGAAATAGTTATTGAGACATGGGCAAAATTCTTTGTTGATAATCTAGGATTTTTCACATCACCGAAAGTTCCTCCTATGTCTGACATTCCAGACATCCCAATTGATGCTAGGGGGGAAGCTACATTAGGTGAAGACCCATCGGTTTTGGATAAGAAATTAACTAAGGATATAGAGGAAAATAAATTGGCAGATAACATTGAGGAGAATTTACCTCCAGTTATTGATGTAGATACAATTAAGATTCATGATGTAGTGGGAGAAGAAATAACTACACCAAGTGGTGAAGCCACCAGTGCCCAGGAGAAGGAATAGGAACCAAAAGGATAGAAGGTAGAGGAGAAATAAAAAGAACAAATTGAAGTCAGGGTACCAGCACTATCACCAGTTGTTGCTCCCTCATTGTTGGCACTTGACTCATCTATTCAAGTAGATTTTAGTCATTTTGACAAGAACATTGAGCAACTGAGCAGTTCTGAGTTAACGTTTGTTGCAACACAGAAGCTTATGAAGGAAGGATCAGAGGACAAGCAAGTTATAGAACAAGCCATTCTAATCCTACAACAGCTTGCCCCAAAATATAAGATTAGTCAGGTAGCTAGCCCTTTTGGCAAGCTTAAGGGTTTAACAGAACACATTGCCAAGGTGTACAAAACTCTACAACAAGTGTCAAACTGCCAAGTGGTGGAGAGGTATAATGCAACTAGAAAGGTCACTTGGGATAACATGATCACATCTAATAAGGAAAAGGTGACAGAAGAATTGACAAGGATTGATGAAGACCTTCATCAATGTAGCAGTATTTACTAGTCTTGCACTAACACAACTAAATTAATAGCATACCTAGATGTTAAAATAAAGGTGGCTAAGGTCTTGTTAGAGAATATTGCACATAATTTTGATGGTACTCATTCATTGACTAGCTCTGTTGATGGTTAAATTTTTATTTTTGAATCACATATTTCTTCTTTGGAGAAGGATATGGACAAGTTAATCCGGCGGGCCAAAGAATTGAGAGGTTTGGTCAGTCCCCAGCTAAACACTTTATTGATTCACAAAAGGGAATGTATAGAACAAATGAGTAAACCCACACTAGACTCATTAACAGAAGAAGAATTGAATGCCTACATTCTTAATGCGTTTGTATCAATTTTGAGTACATTGAAAACCGACTGGGACACTTACTTGGGATTTTTGAAGAGTGCTTTCCCTGACATATTCAAGTACATCTAGATCTGGTAAACACAATTTTGATTTCATTTCTTATCATTTTCCCCTACTTTGGCATTACTGTCAAAGGGGGATAGGTTGGATGTGAAAAATGCTAAGGGACATAAGAAGTAATGTATAGCTCGGGGGGACTAGCTTTCTAAGATCAGTTTTAGGGAAGTTTTTGGATAGGGACCAGAACAAAACTTCAATAATCTATTCTTCACATGAGTGTTGCCATCAATGCCAAAGGGGGAGATTGTTGGCAATTGACACTCATCCGAGCTCATTGTGTTGTCATTGATGGCAACACGCATCGTTTTGGGTTGGATACTTATCTGGTACTCACCGATATTCTAGGACTGACATCTAACATTTAAGGAAATTGATAATATGAAAAGCAAAGAAAAATGACAAACTAGGAACCAATATTTGGAGGCTGACATAGGAGATTGATCCGGAAAAGGTTAAAGTGGCAACGGTCATAAAGATTAATGTTTATATTTTTGTCTAGGCCGACATGTATTTGTCTTTTGTAATATGACTTTAAGATGACATAAAGTATTTATGTTCATGTATGTAAGGGTATATAAGTCAGCTCAGTTAAGTCATTTTGGGATATAGATGCGATATGATTTATGGAATTATGTGAGCGAGATAGTCATCAACAGAATGCAAATGTAATGATCTATAGTCGGTCTTGGTTATTTGTGAAAAGGATTGGAAAGCGAATCAGGTTACCGATAAGGAAGGAGACAGTGTTAACCGATACAATTAGTACTTAAAGAAGAACTCATCCAGCATATCAGATGCACACTCAGAGTTTAGAATTTTGTTTGTAATTCAATATTTTATCTATAGTCAATAAGGCTCCTTTGTGATGAGAAGTGCACTCTAGGGAGTGTGCCTTTTTGTATGTGCATGCCCCCTTTTTATGTAATATTTATTCAGCTAGCCAGTGGATAGATATTGTGGGTGACAAATCCCACTGTGGTTTTTCCTCTTTGAGGTTTTCCACGTATAAAGATGTGGTGTTATGATGTTGATCTTTGTGATTTCTTTGTTCTTTATTATATCTTGTTTATATGCTTACTAGTTGTTAATTGGAAAAGTATCTCAAGGAATTAAATTCTTAATTACTGGTAGAGCACTGATTCATGCCTCCCCCTCTCAGTGATCTTGGATTCCAACAGTTTTGGATTGGATTGAGCCAACTTGGGTAACATATTTCATTTGCAAGTTATGCGATTTTGGGTTGACATGAAATAAACCTAAGTTGAGGTTGTGGATATACTAGGCTGATTGATTTCATCAACTTTGGTATTCATGGTTATATGTGATGTGTGTATGAGTGATTGTGCACAGTTTCACATGCGTGATTGAAGGATTTATGCTTCTGAATACAATGGAATATCAAAAAAGAGTATTATTATAGAACAGAGTATATTGTGCTTAACTATAACTCTTTTTGGTATTTGTAGATATTTCTTATCAGTTAAGACATTCCAATTATTATATGTAATCTTTTGTAAGGCAATGAGCCTTTAGGAGTTGGAGCCCTTTTTGTAATTTGAGCAGTGAGCTCTAGGTAGTGTGCCTAAATGCATGTGGATTCTTCTCATGTATTATTAGTATACTTCTAACAAGGTATATTAATATTGTGCGTCTCAATCCCACTATATTTTTTCCCTTAACTAGGTTTCCATGTAAAAAAAATCTTGGTGTTATGGTGTTGTTGATCTTTGCTTTGTGTTTCAACACTTTACTTTTCTTCATTTGCATTTAGTGGTTTAAAGAATTGGCTAATAAATTTAAAAATTGTAGAACATTGATCACCCCCCCTCTCAATGTTCCTTGATTCCAACAATTGGTATCAAAGCCTAGTTCCTTTGAAGAATCCTAACAACATGAGGAGGATCCAAGAAAGTGAATCAATGGATTTCGGTAGTCTAAAGCATCAACTTGTTGTAGCACTTGAGGATCTTGATCAAGCCCAAGCTAAGGTCCGATATGTGAAATTAAACCTTAAGGATGTCAAGAACTTCATTGAATCATTAAAGGATCAGTTGAACAAGTCAAGAGTGAAGAGAAAGGAGCTTGTTGATTAGTTTAAGTAGAAAGAAATTCAAAGCATTGATGAAGAGGCCTTGAAGGAAAAGACTGAAGAGTGTGGAAGACTTTCTAGAGCTAATACAATCTAGAAGAATGAGATGTAAGCCATTATGATGAGATTAACAAAATAGATTGAGGAAAGAAAGAAGAATGAGGAGAAGCTTTCTCAGTCCCCGAAAGACAAATCTGAAGAATGTTGCTGACTTGAGAGTGAGAATGGAAAACTGATGCTTAACTTGCAAGATTCTAGATAGCATGAGGAAGATATTAAAAGATGAATCATTCTTATTAGATATGATCTTTTTGTTGCAAATGAGTATAAGGAAAAGTTTTGGGTCATTTCAGCCAAGCTTGATGAAATGCTTGCAAGCCAAAAGAATCCCAATGACACGAGGTCTTGGATTTAAGAAAGGTGAAAGCTCCAAATCAGCACAACAAAAGAATAACTCAAGAAAGCTTCTGATAAGGCAACCTAATGCTCATAAATTTAAAGAACGTCGTGTGGAACCCTAGAAAATGCATGGCCTGAATCATCAACCATCGCAATATGAGGGTGTTTCTTAAATATCGGGCATAGATGATCCTTGAAATCAACCACAATAGGAACAACAACATCTATCAAAGTAGGAGCAGATCCAGAAGCCATTGCAATTTCAAAAAAGATAACTTGAAAACTGAGAAATACCTTAGAATCTTTGCCAGTAAAAAGCCTTTGAAAATTCGCTTTGAATGTATTGGAATTCACCTATAAATGCTCAGGATCACTCTGAATTGCCTTCAACTCACTATGTATCGCTTTGAATACTTGGTGGTGAAAAATGAATCACTTTTTCCTTTTAACCTACAAAACCCTAATTCCTCATTGACATTAATACTCGCCGACATATCATACCGAATCCATGATCCATCAAATCTACTCTAGTGAATCTTTAGACTGACTTTTCCAATTGTTGGTGTAAATAATTATTCATCTTGGATATTATTACACCTTACTTAAGTTTACTTAGGAAATGCATTTCATAGTATTTTGGGTATGAGACACTTGGGTGTTTATGCCACATTGGGATAGTGTGTGTAGGAGAATTTCCACCTTTTATGGTGTGATCTTGTTGTTACACTCCACATTCAGTGGGTGATCCACCTCATGTGGACTATTATATTGTTTCTCTTACCTACCCACACCTATTTCCTACCTACCCTTGTTTCTTATTGAGCCACATGTCATGTTTGTGTGCTCACATATCCATATAGCCTTGCCTATATAAGCAGGCTCATATTCATTGTATGGATCGATTAATGATCCAGTTGATCAGTATTTTCATCTTCATATAATACAGTTTATTTCTATCATCTATTTTGTTCTCTCTTATTTGTGCTTTCCATTGCCTCTTGATCTTGGCAAAATCTCACATGGTATCAGAGCCATTGGAGTGTCATTGGTTTGCTAATTAAGAGAAATTTGATGCTATTTGGGGTTTGCATTTTGGAGCTTTCTATTGTAGGTTTTTATTGGAGCTTGTTAGGTACAATCTAAGGTTACCGTTGGATTGAGGAGGACCAAGAAAGTCAGTTTTGCCTTTTGTTTCATCCAAATCGGACTTCGGAGGCCAAATCTAGAGGCATTTGAAGTTTGATGATGCAGCGGAAATTTTCCAGAAATTATAATTTTGCAGACATTTTTCAAATAGCGATATCTCACTCATCTAGACTCATTTTTTTGAGAAATTTTTTTTGTTTTGGGGTATAATTTCATGATCTATACAATGGTCTAGGAGTTTTCTAATTTTTGGAATCAGGTTTTTTGGAAAATGTGAAATCCCAATTTTTACAACTTTGGAGGCTTTGTTTGGGCTCATATGGACTCATTTTCAGGTGCCATTTTTTTTGAAAGTGCATATTTTTTCATCTACTTTCATAATCTACCATCTGTTTGTAGTGATTTTAAGTAGAAATTGTACTTTCAGTATTTGGCCTTTTTTGGCATATTTGGTACTTGCATTTTGCTTGGATCTCAGTTTAGATCAATAGCATTATTTGTTGAAGTCTCTTAGATCTCATTTTGAGAAGTTGTAAATTGAAATTAGAAGTCCACTTTGCCTTGTTTTGTAAGTGTCGCATTGTATACGCACTAAGTATAAAGTGCCAAAATCACCATTTTGGGGGGTTTCTTGATTGAGTATTTTGGGGGGGTGTCTTGTGTGATTGTGTCTCTCTCTATCTTGTGTTTTTTCATTTTGGTGCTATGGGTTTTTCTAAATTTCCACTTTTAACTCCTCATAATTATGCATCATGGAAAATTAAGGCATGGAGTAAACTAATGGAAAAAGGACTCATTCATTATGTAAATGAAACTATTAAAGCACCACCCGATCCTAAGGCTGATCCTAATGCTTAAATTGAATGGCTTACTGAGAATGCTATGGAACTTGGAACTCTTAGAAAGTATGTATCAGATGACCTCATTTTTCACATTGATAAGTGTACAACAATTAAAGAGGCTTGGGATATTTTTAAGAAATTGTATGGTCAAGTTGATGAGATTAAAGGCTATAAGCTTGATAGTGAACTCACAACTTTGGATCCCAAGGATTTTGATATAATCCAAGATTATGTCACAAAAGCAACTGAGCTAAGAGCAAAGCTAAAGGATTGTGGAATTGACAAAAAGGATGCTCAATTGGTTTATAACTTGTTGGACAAGCTTCCTTCAGAGTATGCAGCCTTTGTATCTAGCTTTCACACCCATAGGTTAGCTCAAGGTTCCTCATACACTTCTCCCTCATTTGATTCATTCACGAAGATGTTGATACTTGAGCAATCTAAGTTGACCACGATGGGGATTCTCAAATCTTCAAAGTCACAAGCTTTGGTGGCTAACAAAGGGAATCAAAGTAATCAAGGAAAAGGCAAGAATCAAAAGCAACCTAAGTCTAAACCACAACAAGATGGAGCACAATCTTCCTCTCCATAGCAAGGTGATTCACCATTCTCACCTAAGAGGAAATCATATAAGGACAATCTTTTTTGTGGATATTGCAAGAAGTCAGGACATGATGAACATCATTGTTATAAGAAGGATATTGATGAGTTGAAGAATCTTCTTGAGAAGAATAGAATCAACCTACCTTCTAGAATGTCTACATCGGCTTCTTCTTCCAAGGATAAAGGAAAGGATCACTCTTTTGGGACAGATAAAGGAAATGGACAAGCTCTTTATGCTACTACAAGTCATGATTCAGGAAGATGGCTTCTAGATTCAGGGGCTTCTCATCATATGGCATCTTTCCAGTCTATGTTTTCTACATTTGAGCCTTGCCACATGCCACAGATTTTGATGGGCAATCATACATACATGGATGTGATTGGGAAAGGATCTATTGCCATTAGGAACAACTCCTTCAATGATGTGTTGTGTGTACCCCACTTGACAAATAATCTTCTTTCCATCTATCAAATCACACATGGGGCAACTAGGAAAATTGTGGAGTTCACACCTGATTCAATTATCATTAGAGACTTGGAGAGTGGAGCTATCATTGCGACTAAGGTGGTTGATCATGCATCTCAGTTGTACTCTTTTTCACATTTTGGTCCTATTGTTAAGGTTGGTTCTTCCTATGTTGATGATTCAAATTTTGAGGAGAACTTTGGGCATTTGAACTTGGGGATTCTCACATGTGACCCCATTCTTGAGCCTTGCATTTCATCTCCTTCTATTGATATCACACCACCTATTGCACCTGATGATGTAGCTAGTGTGACAGTTTTGCCTTCTTATGATTCAGTGCAGCAGGATATTTCATGTCTTCCAGCTTTAGTTGATTGGGATTCCTACTTGACAGACATTACAGGTTTGTTTATGGACTCCTACATTGTAGATCTGGGAGATACCATTGATGACATTCATCTTCTCTTTGATGAAGATGATCCTTCTTTGATTGTTGTGAGGGATCACTCTGACCCTCTTGTGCATTCTCTACATGATCAATCTTTAGAGGTTGACATGATTGGGGATACTTTTGTACAACACTTGGAGGAGGTCTCTTTATCTTTTGAGGAGACATATGAGTCTTTGGACATTGTTCTACATTCATCTCCACTAGATCTTGGGGTGCCTTTTTCAGCAGTGTGGCACAGTTTACCACCTTTGGAGGGGGTAACCTTCAACATCAACATTGGGACACTTGAGTAGTTTTCGGAGATTCCTTTCATCATGAGTATTTTTGCTTCATCTTCCCTTCATGGTTGGGGAGACTTCATGGATACACCTTTGGTTTTGTTTCTTCCTAAGGGGAGGAATGTTGTTCGACGTTCATGGAGCAGTTTCTTCATTCATCTTCGTGCTTCTATCATTGGTGCAGATTCCATATTGAGGGGGGGATTCCTAGTCTCTCTTCTTCTTCTCTCATATGGGGGGGACTTTTTCCTCACATGGGGTTTTGTCCTTCACATACTTCTATGAGAGTTCTTTGTATCTAGTTTTCATCTCTCTTTTGGGGGAGGGTTTTTTCCCATTGGGTTTTTCTCTCTTTCCCTGCTTTGTGAGAGATTTCCTTGCATTGGTTTTCATGCATTTGCATTTGTACATGGGTACCTAACATGGCCTTGTAGTCGGGACCCATCTTGCATTTCTTAGTTTCATTGTAGACTTAAGTGCATTCCCCTAAGTTTCACTTAAGGGGGGGTGTTCGTGTAAATAATTATTCATCTTGGATATTATTACACCTTACTTAAGTTTACTTAGGAAATGCATTTCATATTATTTTGGGTATGAGACACTTGGGTGTTTGTGCCACATTGGGATAGTGTGTGTAGGAGAATTTCCACCTTTTTTGGTGTGATCTTGTTGTTACACTCCACATTCAATGGGTGATCCACCTCATGTGAACTATTATATTGTTTCTCCTACCTACCCACACCTATTTCCTACCTACCCTTGTTTCTTATTGAGCCACATGTCATGTTTGTATGCTCACATATCCATATAGCCTTGCCTATATAAGCAGGCTCATATTCATTGTATGGATTGATTAATGATCTAGTTGATCAGTATTTTCATCTTGATATAATACAGTTTATTTCTATCATCTATTTTGTTCTCTCTTATTTGTGCTTTCCATTTCCTCTTGATCTTGGCAAAATCTCACACCAATGTTTGAAACATGCTTTTAGACCACTACCAGGGGTAATGCAAGATATGTCATCAATTTTTCTCCACCTAAGGCTAATGCCTTAGTTACCAGATGAGTCTCCTGTCCATGCAAGAATATTCTACTCTGTCAGTTGAGTAACCGGGGTTTTTTCTTTAGCCAATTGGTCCTCATACTTTCTCATACATTTCTTCTCATGCTCGTTCTAGATATTGTTAACCTTTTATTTTCCCTTCTCATTGGATTTGTCATTTCCTATCGGTAGGTTCTTGCTTCTGCAAAATTTAGCAATATGTCCTACTTTGTTGGATGTATAACAAGTGACATTGTTCTTCTGAATTTCCTTGTTGTAACCTTGATCATTTCTTGACCTACATTGATTAGCCATAAGCCCAAACTTTCCACATGCATGACATTTCACTTTCATTCTACAATCTATTTTCCTATGACCATACTTTTTGCAATTGAAACATTAAACAATATTTGAATTATTATTCTAATTGGCTCTATTTCTGCATTGACTTGCCATATGACTAAACTTATTGCAATCAAAGCATCTACCATTAAATTTATGTGCATTGGGTTGTCTTACCGATGACCTCTAATTCCAATTGTCTTGTGGATTCTTAGTACCAGAGGTTTCTCCATGCTCAAATCGAAGACCTCTAGTGTCTCTAGTGTCCCTTTGATTCTTCAATAACTCATCAAGATTTGCAGAATTGGCTTTGAACTTGTCTTTGTACTCATTTGGAGCATTCAGATCACTTCTTAGGACTATCATCATTCTTTCCAACTCTTACTCATTGTTTTGAGATTGTACTAATTCATTTCTCAATATATCATTCTCATGTGCCAACCTAATGCATTCTTCAGATTTGGTAATATTTTCTTCATTCTTCATGACACCATTTTCTTGAATCATCTTCTGACATAGTTCCTTTAAAGCATTCTTCTGTTCATCATCCTGATTTTGTAATTGATCATAGAGTTCTTAACTTTTGCCTTGAGCAGATGACAACCTCTCTTGTAGAGTAAGGATGGATTCTTTTGCAGGTCTCAGCTCATCTTTAGTAGAATTCAGCTTATCTTGTAGCTTCATGTTCTTCAATCTTTCTAAATCATAGTCATCAAGTGCTACTTAAAGTTATTTCCTCAAACTCATCTCCATGGATTCTGGATTCAAGATCTTCCTCAAACTGTTAGACTTGTTCCGAGGCACCAGGCTTTGATACCAATGGTTGGTATCCAAGAACATTGAGAGTGGGGGTGAATCAATGTTCTATTGATAATTAAGAATTTAATTCCTTTAGATACTTTGACAATTAACAATAGGTAAGCATATAAACAATATATAATAAAGAAAAAAGAAACCACAAAGATCAACACCATAACACCACAGATTTAAACATGAAAAACCTCAAAGAGGAAAAAACAGGGTGGGATTTGTGACCCACAATAGCTATCCACTAGTCAGTTGAATAAATATTACATAAAAAGGGGGTCTGGACATGTAGGAAGGCACACTGCCTAGAGTGCATTGCTCATCACAAAGGAGCCTCACTAAATACAGATAAAATACTGAATTACAAACAAAATTATGAACTTTGAGTGTGCATCTGATATCTTGGATGAGTTCCGGTTTAAGTATTGACTGTACAGGTTAACACTGTCTCCTTCCTTACCAGTAACATGATTCTCTTTCCAATCCTTTTCACAAATAACTAAGACCGACTACAGATCATTACATTCACATTCTTTCGATCAATATCTTACTCATATAATTGCATAAATCCTATCGCATCTATATCCCAAAATGACTTAACTGAATTGACTTATATACCCTTACATACATGAACATAAATTCCTTATGTCAACTTACAATCATATTACAAAAGATAAATACATGTAGACCTAGACAAAAATATAAACATTAATCTTTATGATCATTGCCACTTTAACCTTTGCCGAATCAATCTCCTATGTCGGCCTCCAAATACGGGTTCCTAATTTGCCGGTTTCCTTTTCTTTTCATAATGTTGGTTTCCTTAAATTCTAGATGTAAATCCTAGAATACTGGTGAGTACCAGATAAGTATCCAACCAAAAATGATGTGTGTTGCCATCGATGACAACACCATGAGCTCGGATGAGTGTCAATTGCCAACAAAACCAACCAAGTGAACCAAAATAAATAGTCCACACACTTCTGATATGTTGGCTCAACATCTCTGAACATGCAAACAACTACCAAAATTACTCCGCACGATCTGCACAAAGAATCTCCACACGTTATTGCCAATGAACACTGTTGGAACTAGAAACCTATCTACCATATCTTCCAAATTTCTCAATACTCAACACCAAAGCACACAAGCCTAGAATAAGGCATATTACATGACCACAATACATCTCTGAGATCCACAACACAAAATACTCAACATAAATAATTTGCTAGCCAAAATACTGCACACTCTATCAGATGACCTATTCTTCTAATCGGACCTCATTAGACCTCAATCAATATTATGATATGAATGAATCATGGACTATAGATTGGTTATCTGACTCAAGTTTCCATCAATGACAACATTTGATCATCAATGCAGTGTCTATTACCAACATGGCTAAAAAGATTACTAAAAATTGAATATAAATGACTAATCTTGGTCATGTGATGATTAGTTATTTATTGACGTTCCTTTATAACACGACCAAATATATGACAACCATTTTTAGTCATTTATTGGTTGTTTTGATTGATCAATTTGGTAGTATAATTAGTCTTTAATTTAGTCATTGATTGTTGTTAACTAGTCATTTACTTAGTCATGGTAGTCATTGTAATCATTAATTAGCATCAATTGGTGTGTGTGTGTGTGTGTGTGTGTGTGTGTGTGTATCATTCAAAAAATATATATTTTAAAAACTTGTTATCTTTTCTTGTGAATTAAAAAATAAAATCTATAGAACCTTTTTTGACATTATCATTTTCTAACATGTATAATAAATAAGTAATAATTATGAATTATTTATATATTAATTTTTTAAAATGGTAATACAATAACTTTATGTGTAACTTTCATTTGATATATTTAATTACAAAGTTAATAAAACATGATAAAAATGAATCTAATAAATTACACTGTGGCGGCTGCAACACCCACGCCATGGGGGTTGCAACCTCTATGGGGACCGCAGGCCTCACGAAAGGGGTCAAAGGGATTGAGGGGTTAAAATCCCCCTCCAACAAAAATTAAAAAACAAAAAAAAACACAGAGTTAATATATCAAAAAAAAAGTATATATAAATAAACAAAAAATGGGTTACATCTTCCAACAGATGCTAGAAATTGTAAAATGGGTTTTTGAAACCCTATTAAACCATTCACTCCCAAAAATCTACAAAACAAAACAAGGTAATCAACATATCAGATCTAGGGATGAAATGAGAGATAAAAAAGAAAGAGTGTGTATTAGATAAAATGGAGATTTTGAACCCTCACAAATGCATATGGCTGCCACTCCATGCCAACCTACACTTGCAAATGTACAAACAATATAAGAGAAAGGCTACATCATATCTAGGTTTTTACTTGAGAGAACAAGACGGAAAGAAAAGAAATTCTGAAAAGAAAATAATACCAAGTTTAGGAAAATAATACAATAACTTATTGGGTGAAATCGTTTATCTCCATAGCATATTTGATGAAGCCAAAGCACCCTTGAGAAACCTGCAACAATTGCTTCCATGGAGGAGGATAGAGTTAGAGAGCTTGAGTAAATGTCCAAATGAGAGAATAGGGTTAGAAATTATTTTCCATCCATCATAATAGATTATGGTTTTCCATTGAGGCCCTAAGATCCAACAGTAGACATTAAAACAATGTAATGGATTAGATTCTTTGCAAAACCCATTAGGGTTGTGGTTGTAATATTTTTAATGGGGATTAAAATAATTAATTATGATTAGCATCATGGTGGGGGACCATAAATTATAACCTTATTATTTTCCATATTCCTACTAGTTGACTGAAGATGAACCTGTTGGTTGTTCCCTAATGGATGTTGGAAGTAGTGAATGAATAAAATCTTAGTTCAAATTCATAACTTAAGGCTATTATTTCCAACATTACAAATTAAATAAACAAACAATACACCTTTATCAATGGGAGAACCAACTAAATTTTATCATATACCTTTACTAACAAGTTTTGTTACTATTTTCATGTTATCACTAAGAGAGGTTTCTATGCTTTATGATACACCTTCAAGTAATAGAATATGCACAATCTCAACAAACACAAAAGGCTTGATATATCTATCTTGAGGAAATAAATATGTTCAATGGTGTAGATGGTAGTTGTAGAATATCTAAGAGTGTCCTCAAGGTATCAAGTCTTCTTTTCATTTCATTGATGTACTTCCTATTATGTTCTAATTATTGAAATTGATGTTTCAACCTTTTACTTATCGTAATGGACAAAAATAGGGTTTTATAAGTTTAGTTATGTAAAATAGGAAAAATTCCTATTCCACACACATTAAATTAAAAGGAAAATGAACCCAAAACATCCAACCTCAATTTTATTATAAAGAGGTTTGAATGCAAATTGGATTTGGTTCCTTTCTATTTGAGTTAAAGACGTAATTTTAATGCTAGATCTAGGGCAAATGATGGAAAACTGACATAAAATATTAATAGCAATAAGTTCCAAATGTCATGTAGAGCTATAAAGTTCGATTTTAGAATAAGAGACAAATAAGAATTTGTGATTGAAAATTCAATTTGAAAGCACTAAATCGGGGTGCTTCGAGCAACCTAGTTATGACAAAACTTTTTCAGATTTTTAGGGATGCAAGATAATGGGGTTGTAATGCTAATTCCAGCTCAATGGCTCAAAACTTGATGTATAGAATATATGCAAAATACTTTTTGGAAGTTGAAATTGGGGTAGGATAAGGATAAATCAAGGTAATAAAAAATAAAGGCAACACCTAGATTTAAGGGCCTAAATAATAAAATGTTGATTTAATAAAGTGGAATAAAAGTCATAATATTGAATTAAATATTAATTTAAAGCAATAAAGGTCCTGTAATGGATAAAGGAATGAGAAATCCTAGAATGATTGTTAGGAGAGTGTGAAATTGGATACCCTTATTAAGGTGTACATTTTATGACACTACAATGATAAAAATTTGTTTTTTGTTGAATGAGCATGGGGGGTTGCAAGGTAGGTATCCCCCTTGTAGTGTGTTGGGGGATAGACTACCATAGGGGGTTTGACGATTGAGTGCCCCAATGAGGGTTTGGGGGAAGTGCCCCCAAAAGCCGCATTTTGTATATAATTAGCATTGTGGATCTTGACCATTTAGCATTAGGTCACATATCTAATTATCAATATTTTGTGTTCTTTCTCTTACTCTAGAAGGTAACCCTATTTTATGAGGGCATTAAATTACAACTATGTATTTTGATGTATTTTTAGAGTTTAATAGTTGTTTATTTGCCTATAGATCTTTTTTGGTGATACTCATATAAGAAACTTTTGCTACAATTGAGTTAAATATAAATTTAGTTTAGATAGATTTAATTTGTGTAGTAAATAAGTAAAATAGATTTCTTTTTATTTTGAAAAGACATAATAAGCTAACTTGCATGAGGATAAGAATATGTCACACTATAGTAATTATACAATGTCAACCTCTTAGCATTCAAAATATCATCATTTTTTAATCATTTCACTAGTTAATTAAGTGAACACATATACTTGATAGTTAGGTAGCTTAGGCAGGATTAAGTTCCCTCTCTATTAGTTTTGCATTTATTTTAAAATAAACATAATACAATTTAGTTCCCTACTTATTTGGTACACTTAATAGGGAGAATTAATATGGTTAACTTGCATAAATTCTTTATCGATAAATTTCACTTATAATTAAGGGGAAATAAGGTTTGTACACTACAATATATGAAAATAGGCTAGACAGAATAGTTTTGATAAACAAGCATAAACAAATTTTGATATATTAATTCACGAGTTTCAAGATTTTTACATCACACTATCATGTTGTGGGATATAGCTCTTACATAATTAGAAAGCAAGTACAAGAATAAAAAGAATCATCTTGTAGAATATGGTAATTGTTTATAAGCTAATACTTAAATCAAGCATATACAAGAGACGACACAATTCATGTGATATTTTAACAAGAGCCAAGATTGTCAAAAATGTTGTGTTTGAATGTATGATAATAAATTCATAGTTCACAATATTTAGCTGACTTTTTACACTCATTTATTGTTAAACATATATCATACATATTTAAAGTTAATAAATAATCAACCTATTTCAATAATGGAAAATGCTTGAAAACTAAATAATTAAACAAAAAAACTAATTAATATAAAAAATATAAGAAAGTCTTGTCTTGATTAGATTGAAGATTCTTCTTTCAATCCATTGAGTATATCATTGATGTTCGAAGGACACTTATGTGCAAACATGTGGACCATGTTAATCAAGGAATATAATAATGTTTGATTTATTTCTGCAGCATACAAACCTGGGATGAGTGTTTGATACAGAAGACTTGACTTCTATGTCTTTAAGAAACATATTTTCTACGCATTGTCAAGTCTTATTTTCATTTGATTGATGTACTTCCTGTCGTGTTCTGCTTAGATTCCACAATTATTTGATATGCGAAAAAGAATACAGGTCTAATTTGTTGTATATTCTACCTCTTTTCCAAGCTTGGTCCCATCTTATTTGTTTGATGGAATTTCAGCATCTTTTGAAAAGGACAACCACCATTTTCCTTGGCCGGCATGGAAACGAAAAAGTAGTAGAATACCCAGCAAATTACAGTTGTAATCCAGCATAAGAGTAAACAACAAGCATTATTTACTTTAAACTTCTAAATTTAAAAATAGAATTTATTATCTAATTTTAATTAAATTTTTAATAATAGTATTTTCTTAAAATTTGATAATAAGTTATCCTTAACTTCCTTTAACTTATATTTTAAAAGTCTATTCATAATAGTTTATTTTTCTTTTTTTTAATTTTTTTTTCTTTTATGATTTTCTAAAGATTTGGATGAAAAATTTAGGATGATTGATTTCTATTACTGAACATTTATTAATGTAATTATTAAGATTAGTTAATTTTGATTTTAATACCAATAGTGATGAAATTTCATATTAGATAATGACCATTCAAAAATTTTGAATAGACAAATAAATAAGAGATATGATAAAATAATTAATTATTTTTTATTTTAATAAGATATTTCATTTCAATAGTTTTTCTAATAATTATGTACAAATTAACTTTAATAGTAGATTTTTCTCATTAATTCTAAATGATTGATTTTATACTTAATTATTTGGCATGCAATATCGTAATTGATTTGAAGTTATCACTTCTCCATTTAGACTTTTCATTCACAAACAAAATCATTTGCTAAATGCCCTACCAATTGATACCATGTAAGTATATAAATGTATGTAAAAATAGAAAAGGAAAATTCTTCATTGATCTCCCACACCTCTTTGGCATACCCATTGCACAACAAGGTACAACTACTACTTTTTAAGTGTTGGGGGAGTGGGGAACATAGCATATCCTCTTTATTCATAGAGATTTTTCACTGGTGCATTTCACATCATTCTCTAAACTAATAGGCACAAATTTATTACTCTAAACTAAATACGCTATTACATTAGAAATTATTTGTCTACAATATGATTGGATGAAAAAAATTGGTGTTATAAGAATAAATTTATAAGAGTGATAGATTTTTAGGCTTCTTAAGATTTATTGACATTTAAAAATAAATATCTATTTTAAATAATTTTAAAAAACCATTGATAATTTTGTAAATAAAATGATTTTTCCAAAAAGAACTTAAATTTTTTTATTACTATGCTTTTAAAATAATAATTATTTTATAACAATTTTAATATATATAATGTAATTTATAACATTTAATCATAAATCAAATAAATTTCACTTAATCATTAAAAATACCTATTTTCACTTTATTGTTTATATTATAGAATTTTATAATTATTAATAGCTATTTTATTAAGATAGATTATAATTAATATTACATAAATATAATTTAAATAATATATAATCTTGGACTACAAATTAATAATTAATTTTAAGGTTAATTTTTTAATTATAATTATAATTATATAAATTTTATAATTAAATTAAGATTATCTTCAGAATATCATTTTATTGAAGTGAGATTTATAGTTTATATTAGAAAATTATAATTAAAATAATAGAATTTTAAAATAGTGGCTAGTACTTGGTATCAATATTAGTATCAATATTGTAATAGAAGTTATAAATATAAGAATATAATTGTTTAAGGTTTTCTCCTTTAGGTTTTGAGTACCATTTTAGTACAGGTTAAAAATAAAAATAATAATAAAATCTTAGAAAATGTAATTCATAAATAAAACAATTTTTACTATAAAGAAAGTTACTTGAGAAAATTAAAATAAGCACTCTTCACAAATTTTTTCAATTCAATTGAATGTAAATTATTATAAATAAAGGTGAAATTTTATCATAAGTTTACATGTCGTAGGTGATTAAGCTTTCAATTTAAATTAGGGTTAGTGTCATATAGATAAAAATTAGGATTTTTCTATTGTTGTATTTCAATCAATATATATTATAATTATATAATAAAAATATATATAATATATTAAATACAATCCAAAAAGTAAGTTTGGATTATATTAAGTTAGAGTTATATTTAAAGTTGGTGTTGGGTTAGACATAGGTTAAATATGTTACGGTTCAATTATAAATATGATTAGATTTAGGAATAAGTTAGGGTTAGAAGAAAACCTACATGCAAAATTATCATTCAGAGAGGGAATCAAATAAAAATTACAATAAAATCCTTATAAAAGGAGAATATGCAACCCTAAAGTTATGCAACCCTAAAGAAACCCTAAGGGGATAAAGTGTATTTATAATTATTAAATACCTACCATATTATTAAATGCCTAAGTTTAGATTAAGCATAGACGATAATAGACTAATAATTAAATAATAATTATTAGCTAATACATGATAAATCTAACACAACCCCTTAAGATGAAATTGGGGAGTACCTAAAACACAAAATGCATGAAGCAAAATGCAGCTACATAATGAAAGCAAATTTGGGTCCCGACAACAAAGCCTGATGAGGTATCCAATCACAACCAAATCTCTATAAATTGAAGAAATAGAGAAAATAGCATGGGAAAAAACTCTACTAAAAAAAGAGATGAAGAATAGTGAAGGATTTAAGAAGCCTCCAAACTAGAGAATATTCTAGAAAATAGGAACAAAGGATGAACATGAAGAACACCACTAAAGCATGAAGCTGCAAACACTATCGAAGAATAACTATCGATTTGAAGAACCTCCTTTGAAATAGAAGATGATCAAGTACAGAAGACTATAATCTGCATGATTTCCCTCAAATAACACTACTCTAATCAGATGGCAAACAAAGGCAAACAACTGAACTCAAAGATACAAATGGAAAAAACACCAAAGTTCAAAGAGATAATCAATTGAAGATGGAATATTGCCTCCAAAAACATGAATGAAAGAGTGTCCATATTGTAGATGATCCACCTCACTAAAATACATAGGAACAAATACTAAATACATAGCTCACTCCAATACTAAATACATCCACCTAGTACATAGGAACAAATACTAAATACATAGCTCACTCCAATGAACCAAGGAAGCATTAGTAACAATAGTAGAATCCCTCTTAATGCTAACAAGGGAGAGGTGAAAGGTAGACTGAAATTGAATGCCAAAAAACTACATGACGAAGAACTAGGAACATCAAGAGTGCAGCAAAAAGTTCAAACACATATAAAGGCTAGTATCATGGAAGGAACACTCACTTGACACACATCATGAGGCTAATCTCATGGAAGGAACACTCACGTGACAAAGGTAGATGGAAAACAAAGGAAAACATCAATCCTCCCCATGGCACTTTATAATGGAGTGCGAGTACAATAAGACACAAGATGTGAAAGATCCCAAGCATGAAAGGCACAGTGGCACCTTATCTCAGTGCGTTTACAAAATAGGAAAAAGATTGCAAAATGATGTATTCAATGCTCAAAGAATAAAAAAAACTATAAATACATGAAGAACAACCAACAACAAATCATTCCACCCAAACGAGAAGTTTCCAGGAGCTCAAATGTGTAAGTAATGCATCAGAGTATGAAAACACAAAAAATTGAATAAAATGTACTTGGAGTAAAATCTAGATAAAATGCATGGATGGTTGTGAAGAGGTCAGAAACACTATCCCAACGCCACTGAAATCCTGAAAAATGAAAAAAATGGTGAAAAGTTCGAGCTCGGGATGAAAAATAGAACCTTTGACTTTAAATGGCTATAGAATGTACCAGTAGAAAAACCCAGTGATGAAACCCACGAATTTAGAAAGTAGACAAAATCAAATTTCTAACGATATCTTGTTTGCCCAAAAAAAATATCATATGCCCAAGTTATGGCGTGTAGAAAAAAGCCCCTCTTTTAGGGCACAAAGAGGGTCTCAAGGGCCATGCAAAGGTGTCCATATTGCTAATGTCAACATGACATCATGCTAACATGAATTGAATATTATGAGAATATTCGTTGCACTTGCTAAAAAAAATTTCTAGCTAGAAAAAAAATACGGTAGTCAGAAAAAATCCCAGTCGCTTGAAAAAAATTTGTCATCGAAAACAAATTTGCCTGAAAAAGCGCAGGTGCCAGAAAAGGGCCCTAGCCAAATGGCGATGGTCGAGAGGTGGTTAGACGATGATGGCCAATAGCAGCGGCCGGGAGGCTGTCGACTATCAACAGAAGCACGAAGGCAACAAACGGGTTGGACAGGGCCTAGATGAGTTAGCTGGGAAGCGGGTCCACGACCTGCTGTAGTTCCAATGGTGGCAGAGGTGTGCATGTTGGCTGCTGGGGAGAAGGAACTATCGGCGGCTGCGGACTTGGGCACGGAGGCCAAAGGGCAGGGTCCATGACCTACAGTGGGTCATACGAACCTGTAGAGGCCGTCGAACACCCCCCCCCTTCCCCTTGATGTGCTTTGTTTGAAAAAAAATAAAACCCTTTTTTTTGTTTAAAGGTTTTTCACAAAC